>NC_134129.1:4625000-4750000 GCF_040939455.1 Microcebus murinus
GGGGGTGTCTCGCTCTTGCTCAGGCTGGTTTCGAACTCCTGACCTCAAGCAATCTGCCCGCCTCAGCCTCCCAGAGTGCTAGGATTATAGGCCTGAGCCATTGCACCCAGCCAAAATCATTATTTTTAAAGAATAGCTGAAATTATCAAGAAAATGAATCACCTGGAATACATAGCTAAAGTAACTACATCAAATTAAAAACTTTGAGATGAGAAAGTATACCTTACACAAAATTTAAAACATACAGGTTAACATCTGTTGATTTAGGGTGGTGTTAAAGTTTTTGTACTGTTTCTGTTTTTTAAATTTCTTAAGGCAAATTACAAATATTTGAGAATGAATAAAAAATACAATCTGATTACCTAAAGCAACTTTTTTTTCCAGCTTGAAAGATTTGAAATTCTAGTTCAGGCCGGGTGCTGTGGCTCATGGCTACAATCCTGGCACCTTGGGAGGCTGAGGCAGGAAGATCCCTTGAAATCCAGGAATTTGAGACCAGCCTAAGCAAGAGTGAGACCCCGTCTCTACAAAAAATAGAAAACTTAGCAGAGTGTGGTGGTGTGTGCCTATAGTACCAGCTACTCCAGAGACTGGGGCAGGAGAATCCTTGGAACCCAGGAGTTTGAGGTTGCAGTGAGCTATGATGATGCCACTGCACTCTAGCCCAGGTGACAGAGCAAGGCCCTGTCTCAAAAGAAAAAAAGAAACTCTAGTTCAATACTACATGACTTTTTTTGTATCATCTATCCCCACAGTGATACAAGTTCATCATTGTGATCACCGAGATGTATAAGTTTCACCTTTCCTGTATCATTCTGGTAATGTAACATATATTTTAATGTATTAACTTAAAATTCTTTTATTTCATAAACCCAGCAAGGAAAAATAAGCAACCCCAGCCATCACTCAGACATAGCAAATATTTTGTGACACATGTGAATACAATTATTGAAGTTATTTAAGCTAGTTTTTATGTAAGGTAGTTTTAATCTTTAAGATTACAGAAATTTTCCAGTTTGCCAAAAGCTATTAGGTAGTTTTTAGAAGTCTGATAAATCAATTTGTTTCTACACAAAAATTAAAGTGGTATGTTTACCTTAACTCTTTACAGATAAGAATATAAACTATGGCTTAGAGAAATTGACTAGCCCAAAGCTAGTCTGCTTGTTAGTGGCAGAGTTAAGTTACTGGATAACTTATTTGATGTTTTTTCTACTTTAATTTTTAACATTTTATATTTTCTATAGCTGCCCATAGTTTAATATGTACCATAAAACTAACAGGTTGTTGTTGCTTTGTATTGATGCTTGATACCTACTTCAGTAACCTACTTTATTGAACTGTTATCCATGAACCTCTCCAGAGTTCAGTTGAGTCTCTGTGAAAAATGATCATCACACTGGTTTACGACTTGTTAGGACAGTACCTAGCACATCTCAGCACTCTTTAAATAAAGGTTTTGAAAGATGTGAATATCAAATCCAACAACTTCATTTGCTATTAACTCACATTAGACAAGGACACATTTTATGTTTATAATACAGGATAGTTCCATCTACAGCCTAGCTATCCCAAAATGAATTAATATTTGTAAAGTGTTGTGACGTCTCTGAAGGAATGTATTTGGAAGAATATATAAAAGTCTTAATGTTTTCTACTTTCCTAAATTAAAGATTTTTCTTCTTTCAAAATATATTTCTCCCCACAACTCTCTCTCTCTCTCTCTCTCTATATATATATATATATATATATATGGAAGGGATTTGATAGATTTTCTTTTAAATTTTTTAAATTTATTTTTTAGGGACTGGTCTCACTTTGTTGCTGAGGATGGCCTTGAACTTCCTGGGCTCAAGCAATCCCCTGGCCTCAGCCTTCCAAATAGCTGGGACTGCAGGCATATGGTGCTGCACCTGGATCAATACCAAATACTTTCAGCCTCTAACTTTATATCCTCATTTTTTTGCCCTGTCCTAGATTTTCTATAGCTCTTTCATGTGCTCACCCAATGCTAGCCTTTGTTCCTTAATATTTCTCTCTTAAGCTAACACTTAGATGATCAATGTATAATAGATATTTTAAGTGCTTTACATATGTTAATTCACTTAATCCTCATAATAACCTATTCCTGTTTTAGATTTAAAAACTGAGGAATAGAGAAATCAGGTAACTTGCCCAAAGTCACAGGTACTAAATGATGGAGCTGGGTTAGGAACCCAGTAATCTAACTAGTCTGCTCTTAACCACTATTATATGGCTTCTCCAAGAGCATAATAAAATCATAAAGATGAAGAAAATGAAACTCAGAGATTGACTCAAAATACTCTCACAAATTAACCCCCAAATCTGTACTTTTCCTGCTATATCAGAAAAGCAAGTATAGGATTGCGTTCTTTTTTTTTTTTTTTTTTGAGACAGAGTTTCGCTTTGTTGTCCAGGCTAGAGTGAGTGCCGTGGCGTCAGCCTAGCTCACAGCAACCTCAAACTCCTGGGCTCAAGCGATCCTCCTGCCTCAGCCTCCCGAGTAGCTGGGACTACAGGCATGTGCCACCATGCCCGGCTAATTTTTTTTTTTTATATATATATCAGTTGGCCAATTAATTTCTTTCTATTTATAGTAGAGACGGGGTCTCACTCTTGCTCAGGCTGGTTTTGAACTCCTGACCTTGAGCAATCCGCCCGCCTCGGCCTCCCAAGAGCTAGGATTACAGGCGTGAGCCACAGCGCCCGGCCTAGGATTGCGTTCTGAAGCCAGAAAAGCTGAGCTTAAATCCTGGCTCTGTCACTTAACTATATGACCTGGACAAAGTTACTTCTCTTTGCTGCAATTTCATTATCTTCAAAATGTGGACAATAGAATTTGCCACATAGGGTTGTAAGGAATAAAGGAAATAAATACAAATAAAGTGCTCAGAAAAGAGCCTTAGTAAGCATTTAGTGTTACTTTTATTTCCAACCTACCTTTTCCTTTTTTTTTTTTTTTGAGACAAAGTCTCGCTTTGTTGCCCAGGCTAGAGTGAGTGCCGCTGAGTCAGCCTAGCTCACAGCAACCTCAATCTCCTGGGCTCAAGCGATCCTCCTGCCTCAGCCTCCCAAGTGGCTGGGACTACAGGCATGCGACAGTGTCCGGCTAATTTTTGTATATATATTAGTTGGCCAATTAATTTCTTTCTATTTATAGTAAGACGGGTTCTCGCTCTTGCTCAGGCTGGTTTCAAACTCCTGACCTTGAGCAATCCACTCACCTCAGCCTCCCAGAGTGCTAGGATTACAGGCGTGAGCCACCGCGCCCGGCCTCAACCTACCTTTTTTATTTAGAAAATAATTTTGTGGACGCAGTGGCTCACACCTATAATCCTAACACTCTGGGAGGCCAAGGCAGGCGAGGTCAGGAGTTTGAAACCAACCTGAGCAAGAGTGAGACTCCATCTCTACTATAAATAGAAAGAAACTAGTGGCCAATTAATATATGTATAGAAAATATTAGCTGGGCATGGTGACGCATGCCTGTAGTCCCAGCTACTCGGGAGGCTGAGGCAGGAGGATTGCTTGAGCCCAGGAATTTGAGGTTGCTGTGAGCTAGGCTGATGCCACGGCACTCTAGCCTGGGCAACAAAGTGACACTCTGTCTCAAAAAAAGAAAAGAAAATAACTGGTCATATGTGCTACTACTGTGCAGCTATAAACCAGAGGTTAAAACAATGAATGTTCAAATTAAGTTGGTTTGGGTTCAAATCTAAAGTCATTGTCCTTTAGAAAGTCAATCTCCCCGAATTTCAGCAGCCTCACCTGTGAGAGAACAGTATCATCTCATAGTTATTAAGGATTAAATGATGCACAACTGATACATGGCAAGTGTTTTAAAATATCAACCGCTTATCATCTCTGCATCTTTAGCAGCTAGCACAATGTTTAATGAATAAACAGTGACACAATTAAAACTTTTTTTGTGGTTTCCTTCACTAATCCTTTCATTTTCTTCCCTGGCATTATTCTATTTTTAACATCTTCCCCTTATAATACAAACCAGAGTAACCATAAAAAAAAAAAAAAGTAAGAGTATAAACTGCAACCACTGCAAGTCACCAGTACAGAAGGGGAAATGGAAATTCTCACCTTATTATTACAAGAACTATTAGAAAATACTTACAATTGATATACTTACAGCACGTCTTTTCCTTTTTCTACTTTTAATAAAATTCATCTTCATCCCTAAGCTTTTAAACCACACAGAATATATGAAATCCATGTTAACATACAACCCATTTATTAACAAATATCCTGCCCAAAAATGAAGGATAAGTTAGGTAAATGAAATGGGTCATAACTATTATTTTATAGGCTATCTTACAGATAAGAAGACTGTCAAAGGTGCAATCTTTTTGTGAAGTTTTAAGTGTTCTAAGTTTGATAAATGCTCCACAACTAGCTGTGAAGTTTTCCTAGGCTACTACTTGACAGACTATTCGAGAACTTTCTTCAACACTATCCCTTTTCTGAAACACCTTCACATTGCTCCCACAGTTCAGTATGACCTTAATATAAAAGACAAATAAATTTAGCAATACCTCAAAAAAATATCCCTGTTGAAAAGAATTTTTAAAATTTAAGGTTAGATATTATACATTAATACAATCACTTCAGTTAAAAATAAAAATTTATTGACCTAAAATTATTGCCAAAAACCTTAAGCAAAAACTTCATTTAAGCTTAATGCTCTTTTTAACTCCTGCACGAATGCCAGATAATTCACCACTATAACGTTGCTCTTCCCGACGAACTTCTCGAACCTGGCCTCTTCTTCGAATTTTGGCTCTTCGGAACTTCTCCCTGTGTTTCACTCTGGGATTGCGATCAATCTTCTTTCTCCTAGGAGTAAGTCCCCTATTTTTAGCAATCTGATAGGTAATGGCTCTCTTTGCATTTTTATCTTCAAGAGCCTGTTCTTCGGTGCTATTTTCTTCTTTCTTCCTCTTCAACTTTTGCCTGTCTTCTATTTCCTTATAGTATTTCAGCTGAGCTCCTTCATCAAAATCAGAATCATCCAAAAGATCTGTAACAGCAGAGGCAGCAGCGGAAGTATCTGAAACAGACTTTGGTTTTGCCTTGGTGGATTTTGCTTTTGCATTCAGTCCTTTCTTTATAGCACCATCCTTAAGTGTGAGTAGATGACGAATTTCTGAGGACAGCTTCTGATCCACAATCGACAGCTTGTTAATCAAATTTCGGTAGGTAACAAGCCTTTCTATGACAGGATGTCCATGTGCGGGGGCTCTCCGAGCTTTCAGGATCAAATAAAAACTGATGTTGGAGCAATAATTCAAGTAGAGGTTGTACTTGGTCCTCAAGTATTGGCTTCCTTTGCCTGGTGGAATGATCCCTTGCTCCACCAACTGTAACAGTGGCTCCAACTCATCCTTCACCTCTGTCAACTTGACCTTAAGGTCTTCTATCAGCTCCAAGAGCTCTGGTGATTCCTTTCGCAACATTTTCAGCTTCTCTTTCGCTGAAACTTTAGCCAAATCCTTCACGACCCGTGTTTCAGCTTCATCTACCTGAGGCACAGGTTTTGCAAATGCCTCAACCCACTCAACCCCAAAATCATCCTCTTGCAGGGCCTGAGCTAGGCGGCGCTGAATGACCTGTGCCTCCTCCTCCTCTTCTCTTTCCTCCTCCTCTAATTCTTGTTGACTCTGCCGGCCTCGGGACTTGGAACCATAGTCAGTGTCATAGTAAAGTTTTTTCCTCTGTCCCCAGGACAAACTGGGATCCTGAAAGGCCTCGGCCTCATTTTGCACGGAGCTCCCACCATCATCATCATCATCTTCCTCATCCTCCGCACTCCCTCCATCTTCGTCGTCCTCATCATCTACATCTAGGGCTAGCACCTCCTCCTCCTCATCGCCATCCTCCTCGTCTCCACTCTCTACTTCTTTCCAGCCCTTAGCCAAGATGGCCCGGGATCGTGCCTCATGAAAGTCATCTACCTGATCCTGGTAGTAGCTGGAGTCCCCCGGTGAGGGTGGCAATCCTAAATCATCCTCATTTTCGTCAGCAGGGTTGCGACCTGCGTTGGCTCGCACAGCTGCCCACTTGGCTGCTCCGCGCCGCCGGGATCTCCCCACCATCGCTCACACGCGGTCTCCGGTGCTACAGCGACACCGGAATTTCGGCCACTTCTGACCTCGGCGCACGAACAACGCGCCCCAGCAAAACGCTGTTCTAAGCAGCCGCGCGCTCGCTTACCACGCGAGCTAGAGGACGCCCGGATCCGCGGCAGGAGTATCCCCCTCTTTCCGGCCCCCAGGATGCTCTCCGCGCGGCGTGCGAACCCGGACTTCCGCTCACTGCCTTGGGCGTCGTCACGTACACACCTTCCTTTTCACTGTGCCATTTAACGCCCGTCGATTGCGTTGAATTAAAATCGTTCCGTGCGGGAACGAAAGGTTAGGAAAGTTTCGTTCCGCAGCCCCGTTTGCCGAGACCACCGCACTCACTCTCGCGAGCCTGGGCGTGGCTGGGGGACGAAATCCTGACGGCACTGGCCGGCGAGGTGACGGGGTCGGTAGAGGACGCTGTACCTCTGCGCCCGAGGAGAGAGGTCCCGGGGCGGCCCGGAGCTCTGCTGCGCTTGCACCCGATGCCTGCGGGCAGGGGCCGAGTGCTGGCGGATTTAGTTTTCCGGTTGCAGGGCCCGAGTTTGTTTTCTTTTCTCCGCATATTAGTCTGGAAGTTGGTCACATGTTTTGTCTCTCTTTTTCTCGCAGCGACTTCCAAATGCCGTATTTCTGGCGCCACAGCCTGAGTGGGGCGGCGGCGGCGCCGCTGGACCCGGGAGTCCGACTTTAGGCCTCGGGCGAGAGCTCATCCCCGTTTTCCCCTCCCCGTCGGCCGGGCGCGGCGGCCCGTTCCGCGGGGATCTGAAATCCTAGGTGGCCCTGAGGGGCGACGGTGTGAGGACAGAGCCTCGCGGGAGCTTTGACTCTCCCGGAGGCGCTCAAGCGGGTTGCTCAGGTCCATCCTATTAGAAGGGGAAAGGCACCGCGAAGTTCTTTAAGATGTTTGGGGACGACACATCTGAACTCTCAGAGGTGACCCTTTATTTGTTTATTAGGATAAACATTGGTTAAGCGCCAAACTTGAGTGTCGGGCAGCGTGTTAGGCTCTGGGAGAACCATGGTGGGCAAATCAGATGCCGTTTTCGCACTGGTGACACTGTGGTGGTGGGGTGGGTCACACTCAAGTGATCACACAGAACATGCCAAATTACAATTGGGATAAGTACTGTGAATAGTACCCGCCTACCCGCCGTGTTAGCCAGCCAGCTGCTGAAAACATTAAGCTTTATCTTTTTTTTTTTTTTTTGAGACAGATTCTCGCTTGATTGCCCAGGCTAGAGTGAGTGCCGTGGCGTCAGCCTGGCTCACAGCAACCTCAAACTCCTGGGCTCAAGCAATCCTCCTGCCTCAGCCTCCCGAGTAGCTGGGACTACAGGCATGCGCCACCACGCCTGGCTAATTTTTTCTATATATATTAGTTGGCCAATTAATTTCTTTCTATTTATAGTAGAGACGGGGGTCTCACTCTTGCTCAGGGTGGTTTCGAACTCCTGAGCTTGAGCAATCCGCCCTCCTCGGCCTCCCAGAGTGCTAGGATTACAGACGTGAGCCACCACGCCCGGCCTTAAGCTTTACCTTTTACATCTGTCTTTGGACACGACATATCCTCTGAAAAGGGTTTACTCCTTCTGCCCAACCTTGGGGAATTTCTACCATATGCAAGAGACAGCTTAAGCATCTTTGGTCTCTTTTTAAAACTCCCTTAGTTGTCTTTCCCTCCTTTCTTCCATATCATTTAGTATATCTCTACAAACGCTGATATTTCAAGCACCTAATACAGTGCTTGGCACAGAGGTGTCCAATAAATATTTAATTGGTAAGATTTGATATCACAGTACAGTTCCCAACTTAACAATATTTTGACTTACGATTTTTTTTTTTTTTTACTTTAAGATGGTACCAATATGATAGGCACTCACTGCCCTCCTATGATGGGGCTATGATGGGGCTACTTCCAGACAAACCCCTCATACGTCAAAAATATTTCAAAAATGCACTTTCAGGCCAGGCTCAGTGGCTCATGCTGGTAATCCTAGCACTCTGGGAGGCCAAGGCAGGAGGATGGCTTGAGGTCAGGAATTCAGGACCAGCCTGAGTGAGAGTGGGACCCCCATCTCTACTAAAAATAGAAAAAGTTGCTGGGCATAGTGTTGTATACCTGTAGTCCCAGCTCCTCCGGAGGCTGAGGTGGGAGGATGGCTTGAGCCCAGGAGTTTGAAGTTGCAGTGAGCTATGATGAAGTCACTGCACTCTAGCCTGGGGGACAGAGCAAGTCTCTGTCTAAAAACAAACAAAAAAACTCACTTTCAACTTAGGATATTTTTAATCAATTTACAATGGGTTTATCAGAAGGCGACCCTATAGATCTAAGAGCATCTGTATTTGATTACCTAGCTCAAGTGCTGCATAAAACTGAGTGAGTGAATGATACATAGGCTGCAAACATATCTAAAGGAGATAACCTGAACTGGAATGGATTTCAGGAATCCTTAGTCCCAACTTGTTTCATTTTATACATGTGGAAACAGAGCCTTGGGGAGATTACACCTCAGATCTGGCACAAAAACCAGAGACAGGGGTCCCACTCCAGGCTTTACATTTAACTGATAGCAGTCCTTTGCCCTTTAGTATGAATGAGTTTTAGACCTTTCCCAGAAGGGTAGCTTTTGCAAAGTGCATAAGAAAAACCCAAAGCACAGATGACAGTATTTGAGGAAAAGGATAGTAATAAGGGAAGGATTAGTCAAACTGATCTTTAGAAATATTATTAGGGATAGATGTGTGAAAGAACTGCCCTGTAATCTTAGAGTAATTCAAGATTGTCAGACATTGCATATGAGAGGTTCAGAATTAGTACTTTAATACCTTTAAATGTAGGAAGCTGAACTTTTGATATGTTGCTAAAATTAATGGTGACTGTTTCTTTTAAGATAGTGTCATTAGGTTAAGTAAAATAATACAGGCTGAGCACAGAGGCTCATGCCTATAATCACAGCACTTTGGGAGGCTGATGCAGGAGGATTGCTTGAGGTCAGGAGCTCGAGACCAGTCTGACCAAGAGTGAGACTCTGTCTCTACAAAAAACAGAAAAATTAGCTGGGTGTGGTGGTGTGCACCTGTACTCCTAGCTGCTCAGAAGGCTGAGGTAGGAGGATAGCCTAGGAGTTTGAGGTTGCAATGAGCTGTGATGAAGCCATTGCACTCCAGCCTGGGCGATAGAGCGAGATGTTTTCTCCAAAAAAGCAAAAAAAAAAAAAGAAAAAGAATACAAATTTTTAAAAAGTGACATTAGTAATTAAACAATCTTTTCAAAGTACTCAAAGGTTTCTTAAGGGTTTTTTGAGTCAGGGTCACTCCATTGCTTGGTCTAGAGTACAGTGGCATCATCATAGCTCACTGCAACCTTAAACTCCTGGCCTCAAGCGATTCTTCTGCCTCAGCTTCCTAAAGTGCTAGGATTACAGGTATGAGCCATTGTGCCTGGACAAGCATTTTAAATATTTACAAGATTTTGGAAAATACAATTTAATAAAGTGTGGGTAAAAGTCTTATGTTCTGATGGTAAGATAAAATTCATTTTTGAATGTAAATCTTAACAGATTTTGTCATTCAGCGAATATTAACTTTACTATCTGTAGCGGAATGCTGCATACTGATAGTGGATTCATAGGTGAATTAGCCAGTTAAGCAGTTTATAATCAGGTAGAAAAGCTCTGCAAACAGATTACTAGAATATAAGGTGGTGTTTAACATAAACCCAGTGCTGTAAGATACCAGAGGGGTGAGAAATCACCTTTAGATTATTTTGGAAATATTGCTTAAAGAATGTAGCATCTAACCTGGCACTGTAATAATATCATTGCTTTAAATGTATTAAATTTTCACTATATCTAAACATTAAGTCTTATTTAGGCACATAAAGCAAATATCAGTTCATTTTTGTTGCAAATTATTTGAGAATTTATAGTTATACCAAAATGCATATATTATTATAGATAAGTTAGAAAAATATTCTGGATATTTTAAATGGGAATGATCACATTAATATTATTTAGTTTATGCTACACATTAATTTCCTATCCAGAACAAAGTTGAAATATCCAGTGCATATTCAGAGTATTGTACTCTAGCATTTTCAGATCCTTTTGATAAATAACAGTTTAAAAGTCAGTTCTTTTTTTAGCAGCTCACATGTACCTCTCCATAGCCTAATCTCAGAATTATTTAACACTTAGGAAAGGAAGTTTTTTTGTTAAAAATTTGTTTTCCTGAAAAGACAGATTAATAACTTTATCATAAGTGTATGCCAAATTAAAAAGAAAAAACAGAGTCCGTGGAGAAAATGAACTCATGTTGAATAACACTTGACATCTAACTATTAATTGTGGCAACTGCAATTTATCATTAACTCTAGTCTTTTTTTTTTTTTTTTTTTTTTTTTTGAGACAGAGTCTCACTTTGTTGCCCAGGCTAGAGTGAGTGCCGTGGCGTCAGCCTGGCTCACAGCAACCTCAATCTCCTGGGCTCAGCAATCCTACTGCCTCAGCCTCCCGAGTAGCTGGGACTACAGGCATGCGCCACCATGCCCGGCTAATTTTATATATATATATCAGTTGACCAATTAGTTTTCTTTCTATTTATAGTAGAGACGGGGTCTCGCTCTTGCTCAGGCTGGTTTTGAACTCCTGACCTTGAGCTATCCGCCCGCCTCGGCCTCCCAAAGTGCTAGGATTACAGGCGTGAGCCACCTCGCCCGGCCTAACTCTAGTCTTTATTACAGAATTATGATGCCTGGCTCAGGAGTTAGCAAGCTACACTAATGAGGGCCAATAGGTTATTTAAAAGAATACTCTTTTTGCCTTACTGTAAGCCCTTTAGGAGATATTCTTCCAGTGGAAGGGAGGGGCTCTGTGAGTGGCACACTAGGTGATGCTAGGACATTTCCTTCAGGGCATGTGTTCTGGGTGTTGAAGGTATTCTAGGATTACATTAGTTTATACTGGTTTCTGTTTCTTCCTGGACTATCGAAAGAAGTTGATAGTAATTGATAATAGCTAACATTGAGAGTGATTATATGTTCCAGAGACTGTTATAAACTCTTGACAGTCTGCCCTACAGAAAAGTAACATAATAATATCTAATTTAGAGACAAGAAAATTGAGACACATAGAGCTTAAGGCCATAAAACTGGTAAGTGGTAGAACTAGATCTGAACCCAGTCAGTCTAGTTCCAGAATCTATGTTGTACTAAACTAACTACTGTGCTATACCAGCTTTCAGCTACTCCCTTAATAGATATCCTTGTTGTAGTCTCTGGGTATATTTGATCCAGTGTCATCAGATATATCTTCCCAGAATACCATTTCTATCCCCCCACACCCTGGTTCAAAAACTTTCAGTTACTCTCAAGATAAAGTTTACAGCATACAGAGCCCTTCTAAAGTTTTGTCCCAATCAACAAACAACTTTTCAGCTGTACCTTTCATTATTCTCCTACTAAAATCTTTACTTCTTACCTAAGTGCTCTACTACGCTTGATTCTCCAAACATGGCTTTGCAGTTTCCTCATTTGTCACTTTGCTCTCTTTTTTTTTTTTTTTTTTTTTTGAGACAGAGTCTCGCTTTGTTGCCCAGGCTAGAGTGAGTGCCGTGGCGTCAGCCTAGCTCACAGCAACCTCAGACTCCTGGGCTCAAGCGATCCTCCTGCCTCAGCCTCCCGAGTAGCTGGGACTACAGGCATGCGCCACCATGCCCGGCTAATTTTTTTTTATATATATATATCAGTTGGCCAATTAATTTCTTTCTATTTATAGTAGAGACGGGGTCTCGCTCTTGCTCAGGCTGGTTTTGAACTCCTTACCTTGAGCAATCCGCCCGCCTCGGCCTCCCAAGAGCTAGGATTACAGGCGTGAGCCACAGCGCCCGGCCTGCTCTCTTCAATGTTTACATAATTACCTATGTCAGAAATTTATAAATCATTACAAGTATCTTTTTGGTTAAGAAATTCTCACACTAGTCCATCCATAAGAGGCTATTTGAAAAGTTATTTTTGGTAGCAGGGAGTTGGAGACAACCTGGATGTCCATCCTTGGAAGAGTATATCAATAAAATGTCATGGATGAGCAGCATGGAATTTAGGAGCACAGAGCCCTGGATAGCCCCGTTTTACTTGTTATTTCAGTGTAATTGTTATTATTATTATTTTTTGAGACAGAGTCTCCCTTTGTTGCACAGGCTAGAGTGAGTGCTGTGGCGTCAGTGTAGCTCACAGCAACCTCAAACTCCTGGGCTCAAGCAATCCTGCTGCCTCAGCCTCCCGGGTAGCTGGGACTACAGGCATGCTCCACCATGCTCGGCTGATTTTTTCTATATATATTAGTTGGCCAATTAATTTCTATTTATAATAGAGACGGGGTCTCTCTCTTGCTCAGGCTGGTTTCAAACTCCTGACCTTGAGCAATCCACCCGCCTTGGCCTCCCAGAGTGCTAGGATTACAGCACTCTGTGTGAGCCACCGCGCCTGGCCTCAGTGTAATTATTAATAGCACCTTCTTTCATCCTCATGATTCAGATAACAAAGTTTATAGTCATTTTAACTACACAGTAATTGGAAACAGTGATTATATATCTACGTAGGAACATGAATGATCTTAAAAACAATGTGCTAAGGGAAAAATTAAAAAATAGAATGTGATATACAATCAAATACCATTCACATAAATAAAAAATGCATGTACAATATAACAATACACATTTTGTAAGAAAATAAAATACATTAAACACAAAGGAACAATTGCTTATGGAAGGGTGAAGAATGGGATGAGGATTTTAGATTAGAAAGAATGGGAAAAAAAACTTTTCATAGATCAATAATGACTATATACCAGAAACTGAAGAGAATAAGCAACTGTATCTGAGGTTCAGTTAAAAAACAAATGAACGGCAGGGCATGGTGGCTCGCACCTGTAATCCTAGCACTCTGGGAGGTGGAGGCAGGAGGATCGCTTGAGGTCAAGAGTTTGAGACTAGCCTGAGCAAGAGTGAGACCCTGTCTCTACTAAAGATAGAAAGAAATTAGCCAGCCAACTAAAATTAGAAACCAAAGATTAGCTGGTTGTGGAAGTGAGCACCTGTAGTCCCAGCTACTCTGGAGGCTGAGGCAGGAGGATCCCTTGAGCCCAGGAGCTTGAAGTTGCTGTGAACTAGGCTGACACCATGGCACTCTAGCCTGGGCAACAGAGCGAGACTCTGTCTCAAAAAAAAAAAACCACAAAAAATGACCACATCAATCCCTAAGTAAAGTCTTCAAAAGCTTCCCAATGCCTGTAGGATCAAGTTCACTTGCCTTAAGGCCTGACTCCTGCATAGATTTCAAACTTCTTCTCTATCAGTTGTGCGTAATTGTGCCTGATTTGTATTGTTCAGTTGGACAGTGGCTTTTTCCTGTGGTGTCCACAGCCAAGTTCAGACTCACACTCCAAAGGTTATGGTTTCCAAGGTACTAGGTTATGTAATAATCTTCCTTCTCTGGTAGGGAGTGGGGCCAGTGGAAATGTAGCCAATCCAGATAAATATGTTTCTATACTCAGTGTGAGCATTTCAAAGCAATCGCCTTTAGTTTCTGTGGTTTTTCAGCACAGATCTTTAAATCTTTACATTTAAAAGTAATTGACATGGCCGGGCGCTGTGGCTCACGCCTGTAATCCTAGCTCTCTGGGAGGCCGAGGGGTCAGGAGTTCGAAACCAGCCTGAGCAAGAGCGAGACCCCGTCTCTACTATAAATAGAAAGAAACTAATTGGCCAACTGATATATATATAAAAAAATTAGCCGGGCATGGTGGCGCATGCCTGTAGTCCCAGCTACTCGGGAGGCTGAGACAGAAGGATCGCTCGAGCCCAGGAGTTTGAGGTTGCTGTGAGCTAGGCTGACGCCACGGCACTCACACTAGCCTGGGCAACAAAGCGAGACTCTGTCTCAAAAAAAAAAAAAAAAAAGTAATTGACATTTAAAAGATGAAATTTTTTTTTATTTTGCTTTTTTCCCCTCATTTACCAGTGTCTGAGAAAAGGTGAAATATTTAATATATGGCTTTCATGAACTTAATAGTTGAATGCATATTACTTTGTAAGTCACCTTGTAGACTAGGTTGATATGATTGAAGTTGTCAAAATAAGTAGCTTTTTTTTTAATGCTCAGAGAAGTATAATGGTAAAAATGATAGTTTGATATGAAAGTAATCATGGGAAAATATATTCTTGGTGTTAATAGCTATCAATTTACTTAGATAATATAATACAGAAACTTACTGCACTATTTTTGGGAGCAAAAAAGAAAGGATTATTTTTAGTTATAAGAAAGAAAATGGAAAAGATGAAGTATAATTGCCATCTGCTTTCATCTGGTTTCATCTGTCAGAAACCACTTACTCTGAGACCAATATGTTGTAGATTCTTTTTGCAAATAAGTTCTGTATCTATTTTAGGTCATGAGAATCCTAAAAGTGATTTGGAAGTAAAATATAGAACTTCTACTAAAATATGTGGTAAATATTTGAAACTTTATAAGCTTTTAATTTAAAAAACTTGGTTTGGGAGCCTTAATTACAAAATGAAGAATTTAATAAAATCTTGACACTGCATTCCATTCCAAACTATAATCCAACTAAACACTGTGTAATCATGTTCTAAATATTCTCTTAATCCTTTTTTATTTTTTCTTTTCATGAGGAAATTTGTAGATACAATTATTTTTACATTAACTGTTGGTCTACTGATAATTATAGCTTTGATGGTGAAGGTCTTTTGAAACACAGCTTATGTAAAATTTTTTTTCCATAGTCATCCCTCATTCCCTGTAGAATGAAGTCCTTAGTTCTAAGCCTAATGTTCAGGGCTTGCCTTTATCTGCCCCCAGCTCATTTCTCCAGCTACTATTTTCCTTCATGAATTCTACATTCCAGCCAAACTAAATACTTACTTTTCTTTTTTTTCTTTTTATCTTTTTTGAGCTTTCTTTCTCTTGGCCTTTGGTTAGGCTGTCCCACGCCTTAATTATTACATGGTCTTCAAGGCATAGCTGAAACCACATCTCCAGGCTGTCTTCTCTGATGTGCTTCCTGCCATGAACATCTGAGAGCCCCTCAGCACATCCTGTGCCAGGGATTTCTAAACATTTTCTTTATTGTGTTAAGACTAGTTTATATAACTGTCTTTTCTGCCAGATATATCACCATTTATCTCTGTAAACCTTATATTTAATACAATTACTTATACATAGTAAATACTGATATGTAACTGATCAAATAATGAGTTTAATTGAGCTCCATTAAATTTCAATAAAGTATTAGAAGTTATTAAAAACAACCTAAGAATTAACCTACCTACCTTTCTTTTTCTTTTCTTTTCTCTTTTCTCTTGCCGTGTAATGCAGCAGATTCACGGGGTCTCTGAATTAGGACATGGGCATCTTTGGTGGATCATTATTCTGCCTACCATTAAAGTTTAACATTTATGTCACTCTGAATGAGGATGCTATCTTTTCCCAATATAAATAAATAAATAATAATAATAGTTGCTAAAATAATTGTTTAGGTATCACAGCCATGTTCTAGCATGTTCTCTACCTTACATTTATTAATTTCTCATCAATCTTGTGAAGTATGTATTACAGTCATGCCCATTTTATAGATAAAACTGAGGAAAAGAGATTTAAAATAACTTGCTAGGCCGGACGCGGTGGCTCACGCCTATAATCCTAGCACTCTGGGAGGCCAAGGCGGGCGGATTGCTCGAGGTCAGGAGTTCGAAACCAGCCTGAGCAAGAGCGAGACCCCCATCTCTACTATCAATAGAAAGAAATTAATTGGCCAATTAATATATATAGAAAAAAATTAGCCAGGCATGGTGGTGCATGCCTGTAGTCCCAGCTACTTGGGAGACTGAGGCAGGAGGATTGCTTGAGCCCAGAGATTGAGGTTGCTGGGAGCTAGGCTGATGCCACGGCACTCACTCTAGCCTGGGCAACAAAAGGAGACTCTCTCAAAATAAATAAATAAAATAAAATAAAATAACTTGCCAGAGTCCACTTGAACTCAGGCAAAACCTGACTCCAGAGCCCTTGCTCTTTGTTTAGAAAGAAGACTGAGTAGAAGTGTCCCTTAAGACACATCTTTACAGTTGCATCTGATATTTTGAAAATAATTGATTGCATATTCTTTATTATAGATTTAAGCTTTCTCCTCATTATTAGAGAAAATGTATTTAGTATGGTACTTACATATGATATAAACACTCTGAATAGAAGAGTTAGACCAAGAAAAGTTTCATTTTCTCGACTAAATCTTCAGGCTGGGCGCAGTGGCTCATGCCTGGAATCCTAGCACTCTGGGAGGCCCAGGCGGGCAGATCGTTTGAGCTCAGGAGTTTGAGACCAGCCTGAGCAAGAGTGAGACCCTGTCTCTACCAAAAATAGAAAAGAAGTTAATGGGACAGCTAAAAATATATAGAAAAAATTAGCCGGGCATGGTGGGTCATGCCTGTAGCCCCAGCTACTCAGGAGGCTGAGGCAGCAGGATCGCTTGAGCCGAGGAATTTGAGGTTGCTGTGAGCTGGGCTGACGCCATAGCACTCTAGCCCGGGCAATAAAGTGAGGTTCTGTCTCAAAAATAAATAAATAAATAAATCTTTATAGTTCCTTTTTTGGTATTTCCTCATATCCTTTTTTGGGGTGCTGTTTGATATGCTTTTTATGAACCCCTCTCTGCATCTAGAAAACATTAATTTAGTATAAGAGATAAATTACACATATATGAAGAAAAGTGATAAAAATATAATGTAGTATGCCAACCCATGAAAAATGGTATACAAGATATAAAATGAATTTATTAAGAGTGAAGAAACACAAAAAGGAGTGAAGAGAATGAATTAACATTAAGACTTATTAGAATTGGCTGGGCACGGTGGTTCACGCCTATAATCCTAGCACTCTGGGAGGCCGAGGCAGGCGGATTGCTCGAGGTCAGGAGTTCGAAACCAGCCTGAGCAAGAGCGAGACCCCCGTCTCTACTATACATAGAAAGAAATTAATTGGCAAACTAATATATATAGAAAAAAATGAGCCGGGCATGGAGTGCATGCCTGTAGTCCCAGCTACTCGGGAGGCTGAGGCAGGAGGATTGCTTGAGCCCAGGAGTTTGAGGTTGCTGTGAGCTAGGCTGATGCCACGGCACTCACTCTAGCCTTGGCAACAAAGTAAGACTCTGTCTAAATATATATATATATTTATTAATTTTTAAGATTTTTGAGAAGGATTGGCATTAAGGAAAGAGACATTTATGGTAAGGAAAATGACAATAAAAAAGATTCTGAAACAGGAATTAGAAAATTATATACAAGAAAAAGAAAGCAGACATATTTGACTGGAGCAGAAACTACTCCCCAAAATAGACTAGAAGTTTCCTTAAAGCAGAGAGGGATCAGACTACTGGAGTTCATGAAATGAAAGGAGCATGTTATTGTCGTTTCAGGGGTTTCCTGGGAACTTTATTTGCTGTGTTCCTACAGAGACTATCATGAAATCTAAACAGATTTTTTTCAAATGAATTTTTGAAAGTAGGGTGTTTGTCAAGTAGGACCTGCCCAGAAGGCAGTGCGGTGATGGGAGGGAGCTCTGCGTCAAACAGCTGACATGTAGCATCCCAAATGGCAGTTCTACAGAAAGCCACTGCAGGTGCGAGTTTATTTAAAAACAGACCACAGCACAGGTGCAGTTCTCCTCACAAACACTTAACCACAAAATACTACCCCAAAAGTCTCATGTGGAAAGCTGTTGGGAAAAAAGAATTCAGTTTTTGTTTGTATAATGTTTTAACTTTTAGAAAGAATTTGAGATGAAGTTTCTTTCTCATGTGTTGAGTTCTTTTCAAATTTAGTTTTTACCTCCTGAAATACAGATATAAACTTTACACATACTATGATTGACGGAGATCAATATTTGAAGAAACTTTGCATACAAGAACCAAAATGTTTAGGGTTCAAAAATGCCAGTTAGAAGAAATTTCTCCACATAGATGTGAAAACGTAATATTAAGTTAATGGCAGAGTTTGGTATTGTGGAACATAAAACAGACTGGACGAGGCCTAGCTAGACTCCATTTTTAGCTTTAGGATGACTAAGATTGATTCTGAAATTCAAAATAGATTCTAAACTTGTGCAATTTAAACAGAAAAAAAAGCACATGGTGACATCTATGGTTCTCCCCCTCATTTTTCTGCTGCTATAGGGGCCTTCCTCCCTGCTCCTGGTCCTGTACAGGCCAAGCTCTTTCCTAGTTATGCCTTTTATTTGCTGTTTCCTTTCTTGGAACAGTGCTTGTGTGATTCTGTGGTAGGCAGAATAATGTTCCCCCCAGATGTCCATGACCCTGATCCCCAGAACCTATGACGATGTTACCCATTACAGGGGAAAGCGGGCTTTGCTGATGTGATTAAGGGTATAGGCCTCAAAACAGAGAGATTATGCTGGACTATTTGGCTGGGCCTATTGCAATCACACAATCCCTTTAAAGCAGAGAACTTTCTCTAGCTGGAAGCAGGAGAGATGAGGCAAAATCAGAGGTCAGAACTTGATCCAATGCTGCTGGCTTTGAGGAGGAAGGGGGCCACTGGCCAGGGAATGCTGTCAGCTTCTAGAAGCTGAGGACAGCTGCCTGCTGACAGCCAGCAAGGAAACGAGGGCCTAGGCCCTACAGTCACAAAGGACCGAATTCTACCAACAGCTTGCATGAGCTTGGAAGTTGATTCTCTCCCAGAGCCTACCCCAGAGAGCGCAAGCTGGCTGACACCTCAGTTTCCACATTGTGAAACTGGAGCAGAGGAGTTAGACCACCCTACCCAGACTTCTGACTCACAAAACCCTGAGTAACCAATATGTGTTGTTTAAGCCACTGACAGCATTCCCTGCCTAGTGGCCCCCTCCATCCTCAAAGCCAGCAGCAGTGGATCAATTTCTGACCTCCAGTCTTGCCTCATCTCTCCTGCTGTGTTATGACAACACAGAAAACTAGTCCAGGCTCCTCCTTATTTGTTCCTGTCTTGGGCTAGATGTTACCTCTTCAGAGAGGCCTTTCCCAAGAATGTCATCTGAAGGACACTACTGCAGCCCTACATCACATGCCCTCTGTCACATTATGTTGTTTATTTCCTTTATGGCATTTATCACAAACCATGATTATTTTATTTATTTTACTTTTATTTTTCTTATCTGTCTTCCCCACCAGGTTATAATCCCTGGGAAGGCTGGGCCTGGTCAGTCATGGTCATCCCTGGATCTTAGCACCAGTGACACAACACATCAGATGCATATTAGGCCTATAATACATATTTGTAGAAAAATAATTTTTGATATAATAGCAAATGGGGCAACCCTAAATAAGGTGATAGAGACATTACAGCAAACTGCGGTATATTCAACACAATGGGATATTACAAAACTTCTTCAAAGGTTAACACGCATTTTATATCAAATTTGCAAATTGGTATATAAAATATACAAGTAAAAAAGAATACAAAATAGTTTGCACAAAAGAACAATTGTGTAAAATGCATTTATATATGCTTTTAAAGATTAGAAGTTCATTTTGGAAATAAAGTTTAGTATTCATAACTCTGAACTTAATATTAAGCATTTACTTCCTCTATAATGATATGTGAAACATGGGACCATTGTTTAATTCTTTTTTTATTTTTTTTAGACGGAGTCTCACTTTGTTGCCTAGGCTAGAGTGCCGTGGCGTCAGCCTAGCTCACAGCAACCTCAAACTTCTGGGCTCACGCAATCCTATTGCCTCAGCTTCCCAAGTAGTCGGGACTACAGGCATGCGCCACCATGCCCGGCTCATTTTTTCTATATATATTAGTTGGCCAATTAATTTATTTCTATTTATAGTAGAGACAGGGTCTCACTCTTGCTCAGGCTGGTTTCGAACTCCAGACCTTGAGCGATCCTCCTGCCTTGGCCTCCCAGAGTGCTAGGATTATAGGCGTGAGCCACCGCGCTCACTGTTTAATTCTTAATCTACAAAATAGATCCAGGGTTAAGATTCTGAAAGGGAAGGGTTAGGCATGCATTGCTTGGGCGATAATTGATCTTTTTCTTTTTTGTTAGTGACTCATTTGTTTTTAATTTATTATGAATATACAAATTGTAAAGGATAATATATCAAACACCCGTATACTACTACTCAGCTTAAGAAATAATACATTGCAAATACTGTTGCAATTGTTTGTGTATCCTTAACATTATTAAGCATATTTTAAAACTTTTAATGACAATGACTCCGGGTAAGTTCCATTTGCTCTTGTGCATTTGGATGGAGACTGCCCTATGCATGTTTTAGGAAGTTTACAACCAGCAAGGATCTTGGTGGGGAGAATAGATTGCCCATGAGATCAAGGGCTTTGGCTCAGTTTTGTTATAATAAAACTCCCTCTTTATCCTTTGCTAGTATCATCACTTTATGCATGACTGCTTTGTGGAACTCTGGGGTATTTTGGGACTTTTAGTTTAATATTAAACTAATAACAATTATATATTCATGATATGTGTAAAATGAATTTTCCATTTTTAAATGCTTTGTCTTGCTTCACTTCTCTTGGAGATTGTTTTTGCTGTTGGCTTCTCTTGGGAGAAGATCTTTCTTCCCCTGCTTCCTTCAGTTATTTCTCTGGATTGATTCAAAAGTTACTTTTGCATTGTTAGTGTCTGAAAGGTATAGAAGATAGAGATGCGATATATATGGAAAAGATATAGGCTGTGTTACTGATGACCCCCCCTTTTTAAGTTCAAATATATGTTTTTATTTCAATAGATTTAGGAGGTGCAAATGTTTTTTGTTACTTGGATGGATTGTATAATGCTGAATCAGGATTTTTAGTGTACCTGTCACTAGAACAGTATATATTATACCTGATTTTTTATCCCTCATCCCCTTCCTACCCTCCCCACTTCTTAGTTTCCAATGTTTATTACACCACTTTCTGACCACACATATCTCTTGTTTAACTCCCACTTATAAGTGAGAATGTGTGATAGTTGTTTTTCCATTCCTGAGATATTTCATTTAGGATAATGGTTTCTGGTTCCATCTGATGACCTTTTAACATATTTTAGAACCTATATTTTTGGGAGAGAAATCTGTCATATCCATTCCTCCCCTTCCTCCCATATATTGTCCTTGCAGTGTGTCATTTAATTCTGGGTTTCTGGGGTGGTTTTATGTCCCTGGTTGTAAAAGTAGACATAGAGTTCCTCAGTAATATCCTTTGTAAATTTGTCAGATGTAAAATACTTACCTCAAAGTATACATTTTACAGTTTTCTTTAAAAAATGTTTCCCCCTCTGAAATAAATTTTGGAGTCTGTTCACAGTGGTAAGGAAAGGAAAGATCATTTTTAGGGGGACCCAGGAGTGATGATTCCCTTTCATTTCACTTATCACTTATAATAACACTAAAGATGTTGTCAAATATTTAGGGCATCACACAAAAACATATTTCCCCTTTTCTTGCACTGTTGGTGACCCTAAGAAGTTATTTCTAACATCTAAAAGATTTTTAGATTATTTGTAATGTACAGATTGACATCTAATTCAAAGTTTAGTGTGGACTTCATTTTTTCTCTGATTTTTTGGAGCTGATTAGGCAACACTATTCATTACTAAAACTTGTTTTTCGTATAAAGTTCAAGGACAATCGGGAATATGAATTATTACATTAAATGTAGAACTTAATCCATTAAAAGGAAAATCAAGAGATTTCAGCTACATTTTGGATTTAAAGCCAAAAAGCCTTTTTAAAAAAATCATCATCCCTTTAAGTGTTTAAGTGGCAAAATGCCAGGCTGCTATCAAGGATCTTTTTATATTAGGGAAGAGTTTCAAGGGGAGAAATGAGATGATATTAAAGATGGAGGACTAAGGAGAGATTGATCTTTTATGATAAGTATTCATGTTACCTTATGGATGAAATACAGACTTTCAGTCTATATGATAGTGTGGATATATGAGTAAACTGAAATGAACTACTATACCCAAAATGTGTTTATTAATGGGTTGGTGTTAGCAGAGATAGGACTATAGATGAGTGCTGTGGAAGTCTATCTTAAGCACTATCCCACTGAACGTTTTTCCTAATGCCTTAAGTAAGGATCTGATGGCATGTGTTTGCAGACACTGTGAAGCTGAGAGAAATAACTAAGGTGCTAAGTTTGAGAATATGGATTAAAAAAGACTCTAGCATCTTGTAATATTGGTCTGAATTTAGCAAAATGAGAGTTAGGGACCAATGCTAAAACTCATACCCAAATCCTAACTGTTTAAGTATTAAATATGGGGAAATCATAACTTTACAGAAACATTTTTTTAAAAAATGAGATTTTTAGTTAATTGTATATGTAATTGAAGCCAATATTGTCACATAGCTGCCAAAAAAGAAGTAATATCATTTCAAATAGGATTTATTGAAAAATATTACAGTTTTGCTGTGTTCAGTACTGGTCAGATATGCTTGACTATTGTACACATATCTAGATACTACACTTTAAAAGGGACATTGACAATATGGACTGTATCCAAAAAAGAGACTAATATTGATAGAGGACTTAAACTTAGAGGCAGTTTTCAACTCCTTGTAAAAATGTTCTCCATATATCCTTCATTCAACCAATATATTTTAGGCATTCCTGTGCTTGTTCTTGGAAACCGAAGTGAGCAACAGGATTATTCTGTTCTTAGGGAGATTTTATTCTAATGAGGAGGAGACAGATACTAAATAAACTAAATAATTTCAAACAATGATAAGTACTAGGAAGAAAATAAAATAGGATAATGTGACAGTGATTGGTGATTTTTTTTCTAAATCCTAGAGATGGCAGGATGGGAGTGGTGGGAAGAAAATGGAGAGAATTGAATTAATTTGGGATATAATTTAGAGATAAAGCCAGCAGGTCATGGTGGCAGATTGGATGTAGGAAAGAGGAAAATCTCTGTGGAGAGAACTTGAGACAGAAAGAGATTTGGTTGGGAGGATGAGGGTGGCTTGGTCATCAAGAGTACTGTTTTGCCTAGTTAAGTTTTAGACACTCATTGGATAGCCAAGTGGAGATAACAAATAGAAAGTTGGATACAGAAGTAGAGAGCTCCATGGGCTAGAGTTATACATTTGAGAGTCCTCAGCATGATCTGTGTTCAAAGGCAGGGGATAAGATAAAATTAATTAAGGATGGGATGAAAGAAGAGAAGGCTGAGGGTTATGCCTTTAGTCCCTCAATATTCAGAGGAAAATTCAGCAAGAGACCCAGAAGTCACCAGCGAGACAGGAGTATTCTCTGTGTCCCAAGAGAATGAAGTCTTGTCATGATCTGAGTATTCCAAAATGTAATAAGCTGTGTCCAAAGGCAGTGAAGCATTCAACTATTTCTGATGGTTTTCAAACAAATGCTGAACTCAGACTGTCTGCTGTACAGGAAATTGAAACAAAATTTGAGTGGAGTCATGACAGTGAGACTAAATTACCTTTAAGGTCTCTTTTGTTCAGCTGAGTCTATCACTAAACCTCATATTACATGAATCTTAAATATGAGTATAGAAAAGTAAGCCCTTTTATGATAAAGAATTTAGAACATGTGACCAAACTCACTTAACCCACATGTGAAGGGTTCTACTGGTCACAGTTTACATTTTTTAGTGGGAAGAACATAACTAAAACTGGAAAAGAAATGGTTTAAAAATTAAACTTAGACCTGTCATATGTAGATACAGTTGATTAATGCTAAGAAAAACACAAAACAATTCACCTACAGCACAGAATTAGAAACCTCAGTTAACATGTTTTCAGTATAAGCCTATTTGTTTTAAAAAATTATCTTTAACCTTTTGTTCTTCCATAAATAGTGAATGCTCACCCCACCCTGCCACAGGTGTTTTGGGCATCAGTTTTCAGACTTTAGTGTACATTAGAATTAGCTGGGTGCTTTTTGAAAAATGCATATTCCAAGGCCACATCTCCAGAAATTCTGAGTGTAGCCAGTAAAGCCCTTCCCCTACCCTTTTTTTTTTTTTTTTTTTTTGAGACAGGGTCTTCTCCTGTTGCCTGGGTAACAGTGTAGTAACATCATCATAGCTCACTGCAAGCTCCAGCTACTGGGCTCAAGTGATCCTCCTGCCTCAGCCTCTCCGATAGCTGGGACTACAGGTGTGCCCCACAACAACTGGCTAATTTTTTAATGTTATTTTTTGTAGAGATGGAGTCTTACTCTTACTTATGCTTGTCCAAAATCCTGGCCTCAATTGATCCTCCCACCTTGGCCTCCCAAAGAGCTAGGAGTACAGGCGTGAGCCACCTTGTCCTGCCAGGAAATCCATATTTTAACTAGTCCTCCAAGTGATTCTAGGCAGATGATCCCTGGACCTCACAAGGAAAAACACTGGTCCAGAGTCTCTCTTGCCAGCACGATAATTCTCTTCTGGTGAAGAAAGCATCACATCTTATTTTTATTAAAATAATTTCCTGGCCGGGGGCAGTGGCTCACGCCTGTAATCCTAGCACTCTGGGAGGCCGAGGCAGGCGGATTGCTCAAGGTCAGGAGTTCAAAACCAGCCTGAGCGAGACCCTGTCTCTACCATAAAAATAGAAAGAAATTAATTGGCCAACTAATATATATATATATAAATTAGCCGGACATGGTGGCTCAAGCCTGTAGTCCCAGCTACTCGGGAGGCTGAGGCAGGAGGATCGCTCGAGCCCAGGAGTTTGAGGTTGCTGTGAGCTAGGCTGACGCCACGGCACTCACTCTAGCCTAGGCAAGAAAGCGAGACTCTGTCTCAAAAAAAATAATAATAATAATTTCCTTTAAACATATAGTTTAGATAATAGAAATACAAAACTGCAAGATTAAAAGAATGAAAACACCACATATGGAGCTTTTCTTTAGGTTAGTAATTGTGAATGAAATCTTTGCTTTTATAGAAAAAAAAAAGCTTTGGGGAAACTTTAACTTTTTGCCAGTGATTTATCCAACTTGTTTTGGGGAGCAGTCTAACCTTGAGTTTGTTTTCAAGGAAATAATGACTTAAAAAAAAGTATCCAGGCCGGGCGCGGTGGCTCACGCCTGTAATCCTAGCACTTTGGGAGG
Source organism: Microcebus murinus (assembly GCF_040939455.1). Classification (NCBI taxonomy): domain Eukaryota; kingdom Metazoa; phylum Chordata; class Mammalia; order Primates; family Cheirogaleidae; genus Microcebus; species Microcebus murinus. The sequence continues at coordinate 4,650,308 of NC_134129.1, forward strand.
CCCAGGCGGGCGGATTGCTCAAGGTCAGGAGTTCGAAACCAGCCTGAGCAAGACCCCGTCTCTACCAAAAATAGAAATAAATTAATTGACCAACTAAAAATATATATACAAAAAATTAGCCGGGCATGGTGGCGCATGCCTGTAGTCCCAGCTACTCGGGAGGCTGAGGCAGGAGGATCGCTGAGCCCCGGAGATTGAGGTTGCTGTGAGCCAAGCTGACGCCATGGCACTCACTCTAGCCTGGGCAACAAAGTGAAACTCTGTCTCAAAAAAAAAAAAAGTATCCAGCTAACTTTTAATTACTTTTTTTCAGAGGAGAAGAATAGAATAAGGTATTTATTAATAGAAACTTCAGGCAGGGTGTGGTGGCTCACGCCTGTAATCCTAGTGCTCTGGGAGGCCGAGGTGGGAGGATCGCTCAAGGTCAGGAGTTCGAAACCAGCCTGAGCAAGAGCGAGACCCTGTCTCTACTAAAAATAGAAAGATATTAATTGGCCAACTAAAAAATATATATAGAGAAAAAATTAGCCAGGCATGGTGGCACATGCCTGTAGTCCTAGCTACTCAGGAGGCTGAGGCAGGAGGATCGCTTGAGCCCAGGAGTTGGAGGTTGCTGTGAGCTAGGCTGACTGAGGCCACGGCACTCTAGCCTGGGAAACAGAGTGAGACTCTGTCTAAAAATAAATAGAAACTTCAGTTAGAGGTGAGGAGCCTTCACCACAAACTAAAATAATGTGCTTTCAGATCTGTTTCTTTTTCTAATTCCAGTATATTTTTCTTAAACTCAAGAAGTTTCTAAGTTGTATTGACATGGAAATTAAAATGAGAATAAACTTTAATGGTATAATAAGATTTCATGTTCTAGCACCTAGCACTTTGTTCTCGCTAGACTTTCAGTACATATTCTTTGAAGGAGTACAATTATGGGCTACCCTTTAATGTATCTTTCATTCTGCCCATTTCCTACTTTTAGTTATGAAATCTGCTTGCCTATTTATGGTCCTGAAGAATTCTTTATTATCTCTTAAATTTCTAGGAATCCCTTCAAAAATTAGAGCTGAGGCCGGGCGCTGTGGCTCACGCCTGTAATCCTAGCTCTTGGGAGGCCGAGGCGGGCGGATTGCTCAAGGTCAGGAGTTCAAAACCAGCCTGAGCAAGAGCGAGACCCCGTCTCTACTATAAATAGAAAGAAATTAATTGGCCAACTGATATATATAGAAAAAATTAGCCGGGCATGGTGGCGCATGCCTGTAGTCCCAGCTACCCGGGAGGCTGAGGCAGAAGGATCACTCAAGCGCAGGAGTTTGAGGTTGCTGTGAGCTAGGCTGACGCCACGGCACTCACTCTAGCCTGGACAACAAAGTGAGACTCTGTCTCAAAAAAAAAAAAAAAAAAAAAAAATTAGAGCTGAGAACCAAAAGTAACACAGATGTGATGCTATTAGATATAAATGTAACCAACATATTCTTGGAACCGACCCTGCCTTAGGGACAGGAAATTCTAGCATGTTGGGGTGGAGGTCAGGGGTGCTCTGTCCAAAAGGTCAGGTGTGTTCTTAAATTTGACACTAATTAAATGAAAAAATTTTACACAAAATATTGCATTGATTCGGTTTTCTGTTGAGGCATCTCAAATAAAGATCATCTCACAAGTTTACAATTCTGAAAAGGTGTTACTAGATGAGCAGGCACAAAATTTACCTTAATGCTTTCAAAGTAAAGCTTGGCAACTGATGCATCTAGTATCTACCAGTTTCTAATTCCAATCCCATATTGGAGCTTATAAAATACCTGAAAGTAATCAGAATATATACATATGTATTTAAATCTGGTAGCTTGGTTAATTAAGCACTAGTAGAAAAAAATTGACATAAGATATAACTGGGACCTTAAAGGGCTTTTATTTCTTTGAGACCTTAAAGAGCTTTCCTCTCTTTTTCCTTCCCTTCCTTGTCTCCCTCTCTTCCATTAATTTATTGTTTCAGGAATAACAAATGTCAAATATTTGATTTGAAGACTAATATGAATGTATCTAGGTAATAAAGTTGAGAACCCCTATTTAAACATCCTTAATAGACTCCTGCCTTGAAATTATTATTAGTCTTCTGGTTTACACATTTATATAGCATAAATGCAAGATAAAATGATTACATCAAATCACAGCTTTTTGGGTATTCTTTGGAAGAAAATACTTAAATGTGAATCACACATTTCTTTCCAGTGCAGCATTTAAACTTCACCCTTCAACCGCACTTGTGATTGTTTTTAGTTTGTTAGTTGCCTGGAGCGTTATTTTAAGAAAGCAGAAGCGCCATCATTTGCACACTCCTTATAGATCCCACACCTGAACCCTGCCTTCTTTGCTCCAGTTTTGCAAAAGAAGTCAAGATGAAGAGACACTTACTTTTGTGGGGACTCCTGGCCATTTTTGTTAAGGCTGTTCTTGTGACAGGTATGTGGTATTTAGGAAATGAATCCAGATAAAATGAAAAACATAGCACAGATCTGTTTTTCAGAGGTAAATATTTGTTTTATGCTTTGGTTGGCCGGCTAGCCAGCCACTTTTTTCTAACATGCTTTAATCTTTATGTGGCAGTGATCTGTACACAGACAAGACTTGTGATTCTTTTTATTCTTTTTTCTCTTCTATTAGTTGTGTGCCTATTACAATGTAGAGAATAAGAAAATAGATATTTGTGGGTAACTATGGATAGTTCTACTTATAGTCCACAGTGGATTTTAAAAATCAGTAATCCTCCCTTGAGTCTCTTAAATTAATATCCTGGAAAAGGGAAGTAATAATTACTGTAAATGCAATATAGAATACACCAGGATTTTATTTTCCCGGAGAGACTGGTATTAGTTTTAACAATTTTCCTAGTTCTCAGCCCACAGATTTATTATGACCCTTTAATAAGGTTTAATGTTACATAGATTGCCTATAACTTGATAGCTGAACATCTGTTATTTTGTTTATTGATCTTTCAAACAACTGTAGAAAATGGTATACATTTCAGACATAGGCATTTCAGGTATAGTATTAAATAATTTTCCTCTAGAAGGGCACATGAATAGTTTGGCTGGATTAGTTGTTTCTAACACTTACTGAGCCTTTGGTTCTTATTTCAAGACACAGCATGAAGAATAGTTAATAATTATTAATTAATATTAGTTTTTAAGTAATTAGTTAAGAATAGTCATTTATACAATTAGCATTAAAATAACTAATAGTATTTAAAATATAAAATAGTATAAAACATGTACAATATATGTATGTATACATCTATAAATATGTTTATAAACATGTTTGTATACCTATAAACATATTTATATATAAAAACATATATAGTTTTACAGATGCTCATCAACTTACTATGGGGTGATGTCCCTATAAACCTATTGTAAATTGAAAGTGTGATATTTTCAATTTACTGTGGATGTATTGAGAGTTAACTATGTCATTAAGTTGAGAGTGTACTGAATACATATTGCTTTTGTATCATCCTAAAGCTTAAAAATCCTAAGTAGAACCTTCATAAGTCTGAGACTGTCTGTATATAAAATAGCTACCACTTATTGAATACTATGTTCTATGCATTATGCTAATTGCTTTACATATAGTATTTCATCTAATTCTCACAATAGCTACATGAGGATAGGTACTGTTATTATTGCTGACATATAGTTGAGCCACTGGAGACTCAGATAGGTGAAATGACTCACCCAAGTTCACACAGCAAGCAAATAGTAAGTAGAACTCAGGCAATCTGAGTCTATAGCCCACATTCCTAACTATCCTATTCAGCTTGCATAAGGGCCTTTTAGTAAATTCATTATGGTCATATCTGGCATGCATTGTTAAGTCTATTTTCTTTCTTTTATTTTTTTGAGACAGAGTCTCACTGTGTTGCCCCGGCTACAGTGCCATGGTGTCAGCCTAGCTCACAGCAACCTCAAACTCCTGGGCTCAAGCGATCCTCCTGCCTCAGCCTCCCGAGTAGCTGGGACTACAGGCATGCGCCACCATGCCTGTATGCTGGCTATTTTTTTTCTATATATTTTTGGTTGTCCAATTAATTTATTTCTACTTTTAGTAGAGACGGGGGTCTCGCTCTTGCTCAGGCTGGTTTTAAATTCCTGACCTTGAGCAATCCTCCCACCTTGGCCTCCCAGAGTGCTAGGATTACAGGCGCCAGCCACTGCGCCCAGGCTATTTTCTTATTTGCTTGAACTGAATTAAATTAAATTTAACAATTTTTTTTTTTTTTTTTTGAGACAGAGTCTCACTGTTGCCTGGGCTAGAGTGCCATGGCATCAGCCTAGCTCACAGCAACCTCCAACTCCTGGGCTCAAGCAATCCTCCTGCCTCAGTCTCCTGAGTAGCTGGGACTACAGGCATGAGCCACCATGCCCAGCTAATTTATATATATATATATATATATACATACATATATATATATATATATATTTTAGTTGGCCAATTAATTTCTTTCTATATTTAGTAGAGATAGGGTCTCACTTTTGCTCAGGCTGGTCTCGAACTCCTGAGCTGAAATGATCCACCCATCTTGGCCTCCCAGAGTGCTAGGATTACAGGCGTGAAAATTTAACAAATATTTATTGAGTACCTACTATGTCTGAGGTGCTCTTGGAATAAAGTAAAGCACAGATTCTATTAATAGGTTTGTTAAGAAAAACTATTACCTATCAGTGAGAAAGAATGTTAGAATCTAAGTCTTGATGAACTGAGAATATTAGTATATTTTCTGGTAGATATATTAGGCTGCCTAATATTTTTAAAATATTAACAGTAATGATAGTCTCTTCCCAGGTTTCTGGCAAGGATAAATTATATGCCATAATAGAATATAGATATTTTCTTTTTAAGACTTAGTCAAGTCTTTCACTTGACTCTGAATCTATATTTTTGGTCAGGCGTTACGTGCTCATTTATATTTCACTGAGAAAAACATTTAAGGTACAGAAGTAAAGAAGAGGACACCATTTAAGTCATTTTACTCTTTTCAGAACGTTAATAGGAATTATATCCTTATCTTGAATTGACTCCATAATGTTTCTTCTTCAATACCATACAGACTTGTGAAGATTTATTAAGGACTAATGAATAATGGCATAATAATGCATTATAAGGTACTTCAAACAATTCTAAGTACAATAACAATGGTCTCAAAATGCTTTTGTAATGGCAGTTATCATCAAGACTGAAATATTGCAATTAGGTCCCCCTGCTTCTGGGAATCATCTCAGGAATAATTAGACTTCCAGTTACAATTATATCTATTCTCATCATTAACTTTTATAACTTGAAATCATGTGATAAATCTTTGTTTTTGTAATTGAGGCTTCATTGGAGGAATTTTTAAAGGTCACTTAGCTAAAATTATAGGGATAAAAAAGATATTTAACATCATTATTATTATCTTAATTAGCACTATTAAGTAGAGCTATTATTAACTCTTTAAAATCTATTAACTGATACAAGTCCAGATAATAAGAAATTTTCTGTTTATTCTTTGCAACACTTAGCAGACCTCTAATATTCAGATTAGACTATGAATGTTGGCGCTCAAAATTAAGGTTTTAATGGTTGTCTGTGTACTAATTAATTTATTCATTTTTTTCTGTATACAGGCATATTATATTCAATTGTGTTCTTACCTCACAATGTTTTTTAAATTGTTTTTGAAAATGTATAGCACTTTACATCTATATATACTCTGTCTTTAAAAATAATTCCAATAAGAAATATTAATACATATAGCCCTTATTATTTTATTTGATCGAATCATTCATTGCACCATGATAATCTGGTGGTTATTGTGAAAAAGAATTATTAGTCTAGAAACGTTGTGGTGGAGAATATTTAAAAGTCTTATAAAAATAAGGTTATATAGGGGGACAACATGCCTGTTCTTAACTCCAATGCAGTTTATGCAAAAAAAGTTTTTTTAAGTTCAAATGAGAGATTAGGAAGATGTACCATTTCAAGTCGGGTTTATACAGGCTAATGCTATTTTTTGTACATTTTTGAATGAATTACTTTGGTCTGGGAGAAATCCAATGTAGATTTTTGTTTTCTGTCACACTTTGGCATTTGCCATTGACTTTTACAAGGCTGGATCATTCAGACAGCTGTGCCTCTATTAGGCGCATCAGATGAAAATCAGAATTCTTTCAGCCCAAGTTTCCAAAGGCTAGTTCAGAGAAAAAAGAGAAAATTCCTTCTAGAATACATTTGGATTTCCTTCACTATGATGTGAGATTCCGCTTAGAACAAATGGAGAAAGCTGAAACAGATTGACCATACAACTTTATTTTTCTGGAGGCAAGAAAGATAAATTAACCAATACGAAATATATAAATTGACTTCTGTTTTCCTTTCTTCTTACTATGTTTTGCCTTTCCAGCCCAAGATGAAGATGAAGATGAAAGGATTGTTCTTGTTGACAACAAATGCAAGTGTGCCCGGATTACTTCCAGGATCATCCGGTCTGCTGAAGACCCTAACGAGGACATTGTGGAAAGAAACATCCGAATTGTGTATGTGGCATTCCGTATGTCCTTTGTTCCTGTTGTAAGCAGAGATGCTTTCTGATATTTATCATTTTTTGAATGTAATACCTATATCTTTACTGCCCCTTTTGATGTGTAGCATGAGGTTACATGACGTTGAACCTTACATGAGGTTCAATCTTGTTAATGAGCTTGAGGCAATTTTGCAGAAGTTGCGGGCAAGAATAGAGGATTCCAGGCAATCTAAAACCAGTTGGGTAGACCAAATTATAACTGAAGGCACCAATATAGTCATCAACATACCCTGTTTGCAGGGAGTTATTTCAATATGAATCAGAACTTTCAGTTGCCTTTGATCAGTTTAAACTGAAACTTAAGATAACACTAAAAACCTTACTTTGTACCATATATGGACTACTGGGTATTTTACAGTACTCAAATATCCGTATAAAGATTGGGCAGACTGATCAAATTGACTAGTTTGATTTCATTTTCACTTGTAGGTTGGACTTCAGATATTCATTTCATTTCACATATAGTCCAGAGTTATATGCTATGTATTGAATAGCTCCCATTCAATAGCAAGAATGCTAATACTATTTGTGAAATGAGATTACTATTTGATCTAATCAGTAATAAGTTTTCCTTTTGAACCACTCTTACCTTAATAGTTGTCCCCCAATCAAATACCTCTTATAGAAAGAGAACATAGCATTTAATACCATTCATTCAATGGGAAAAGTATAATGTGTTTAAGAATTTTGTTTTAAGTTCTGGCTTGGTCTGTTAATAACTGTGTGTTCTTATATGCAAGTTACTTATCCATCTTAAACTTCAAATTTCCTATCTTTTTTTTTTTTTTTTTAATTATTTTTGAGATAGAGTCTCGCTCTGTTGTCCAGGCTAGAGTGCTGTGGCGTCAGCCTAGCTCACAGCAACCTCAAATTCCTGGGCTCAAGCAATCTTCCTGCCTCAGCCTCCCGAGTAGCTGGGACTACAGGCATGCGCCACCATGCCTGGCTAATTTTTTCTATTTTTAGTTGTTTTCCTAATTTCTTTCTATTTATAGTAGAGACAAGGTCTTGCTCTTGCTCAGGCTGGTCTCGAACTCCTGATCTTGAGCGATCCTTCTGCCTCAGCCTCCCAGAGTGCTAGGATGACAGGCTTGAGCCATCACACCTGGCCTAAATTTCCTATCTCTAAATAGGGGAAAAAATCATGCCTACCTCATAGGGTTATCATAAAAATAAATTGAGAATATTTATTCCTTTTACAACTTATATATTTTCTGGCACATATTTAAAAATTTTGCTATTATCTATTCACTTAATCTACGTGCCTGTGAGCCATCACTATTCTGCTTAAAACCTTTTTGGTGGTTTCCCCAACAGTGTTCTCAGAATGTATTACAAACGCCTTGCCCTAACCTACAAAGCTTAGCGTAACTCTCAAGATCATCCATTGCCACTTTTCTTTTACTTTATATTTAGAAATCCGGCAATTCTGTCGTGTCTTTATTTCCTCCCATTCACAGTACTCTCTTCCCCTTCCGCTTTTACACCTGTTAGCTCCTCGTGTGAAGAGCTCTCTCCCACCCCCTCAGCCTCCTTAACTCCTTAATCTGCATGTCTTAGTTTACTCATCACTTATTCTAGCAGGTTTTCTTTTTTCTTTTTTTTTTTTTGAGACAGAGTCTCGCTTTGTTGCCCACGCTAGAGTGAGTGCCGTGGCATCAGCCTAGCTCACAGCAACCTCAGACTCCTGGGCTCAAACAATCCTCCTGCCTCAGCCTCCAGAGTAGCTGGGACTACAGGCATGCGCCACCATGCCTGGCTAACGGGGTCTCCCTCTTGCTATGGCTGGTTTCGAACTCCTGACCTCAAGCAATCTGCCTGCTTTGGCCTCCCAGAGTGCTAGGATTACAGGCGTGAGCCATGGCGCCCGGCCCTAGGAGGTTTTCTTTGACCACTCAGATCCTGCCCCTGCTCCCTGTTAGGGGTAGAACAATTGGAGAAACAGGTAGTTGAAAGGATGCCACCCAGGGCACTGGCACCTAAACCACGGCGAAGAAGAGCTTCTTACGTTTAAATCTCCAGGAGGAGATTTTTTTGAATGGCCCTCCATGATTCTGTAACTCCTGTTTTTATTTTATGGAACGATTCTTTTTATATTATATTGTATCGTTTACTCAAATCAGATAATTCATTTACTTCATGCTACTTTGCCTACTGTATATTTTGATCTTCCCTGATCTTACTTCTGGAAGTGCATTCTCAGTACTGTGTCATTATGGCATCATTCCCAATTCCGTCACTTACTAAAGTGATGTGACTTTGGGCAAGTTGTTTAGCTAATTTGAGCCTGTTTCCTAAACTTTAGAAAAGGGATAATTGTGTATGCATAAATATATACACATATACTTTATAGGGTTGTGAGGATTCAATATAATAATTTATAATTATATAAATTGGCTGGCTCACAGAACACCCTCAGAAATGTTTATTCCTTGTCTTATTATTTAAAGCCTTTTCTGATATTGCTAGAACCTTTGCAATCTGATAAAGAATAGATGCATTCATTCATCCATCCAACAAGTATCTATTTAGCGAATGCCAAATATTGAGGGTTGGTGCTAGGCATACAAACAATTTATATAAAACACAGTCCACGCCATCGAAGCATTAACAGTCTAATAAGGAACTTCAAATGATCAAAAAGGCAATTACCATACTGCATCGTAAATACTGGGACAGGAATAGGCATAGGATGTTACAGGGACACTTAGGAAGGACGACCAGTCCATTCTTCAGGTGGAGCACAAGGGCGGCAGTGGGAAGCAGGAAAGGGTGTTTTGAGGAAGTGGTGGAATGGACGATGGCTGTTGGCCAAACAGGACTTAACTGGGCAACTGTGCGGGAAGTGACAGTGTTAATAGGTGGGGCAGGTCATTCCAGGAAAAGAAAACAGGGTTGCTGGGAGGATTGTATGATATCATCATGTAACATGCTTGGCGTCCCACCAGGCACACTGTAAGTACTTAGTATATGTTAGAACCCTTAGTATATGTTAGAACCCCGTCTTTGTTACTGTTACAATCTGGGAATAGGAAAGGCAAGGGACGTTTGGGACATTGTCAGCAGTTGTTTACAGCTGGTACCTATCAGGGAGAAGGTAGCACGGTGAGGGATGAGGCTGGAGAGTGAGGGGTATATAAGAAAGGCTTTCTATGCCATTTTAAAGGTACCGTGTTATCTGTGGGGTGACACTGTTGGTTTTAAGCAGAGAAGGACACCAGGACTTGCATTTTATTTTATTTTATTTTTTTTTTCTTTTCTTTTTTTTTTTTTTTTTACTTAAATTTGCGAGATCTGAAGGACTTGCATTTTAGAAAGGCTACTTTGGGGCCAGGCGTGGTGACTCACGCCTGTAATCCTAGCACTCTGGGAGGCCAGGGTGGGGGATCGCTCAACGTCAGGAGTTCGAAACCAGCCTGAGCAAGAGTGAGACCCCGTCTCCACTAAAAATAGGAAGAAATTAATTGGCCAGCTAAAAATATATAGAAAAAATTAGCCGGGCATGGTGGCGCATGCCTATAGTCCCAGCTCCTCAGGAGGCTGAGGCAGGATTGCTTGAGCCCAGGAGTTTGAGGTTGCTGTGAGCTAGGCTGACGCTAGCCTGGGCAACAGAGTGAGACTCTGTCTCAACAACAACAAAAAAGAAAGGCTACTTTGGCAATAATGTAGTTAACACATTGGAGGGGTCAAGACAAAAGGAAGGTATTGCTACAATCTAGGAAAGGATCGATGGTGTCCTGAATTAAGGCAGAATAATGAGGAGAGAGACAAGTGGATGGATTTCACGCACGTAAAGAATTAGAATCGGCTGCACTGTGAGATTGATTAGATATAGGCCACGTTGGGGTGAGGATTCAGGGATGATCTCTCCAGGTTTTGGCTTGGATGCGTATGTGGATGGTGTTGGTAAACACTGATTTAGGAAACATGAGTTTTTCTTTGTTTCTTTTGGTAGGGAGGGGTGCATATGAGGAGGGGTGCTGACATAGATGGAAAAAATGTAAAAGTTAATGAAATCACCAGAACTAGTTGTTAATCATCTAATTTTTCATGGGACGTCACCATGAAAAACTTCCAGCTTTGCTTCTTAGTTGTTGTGTGAACTTGGGTAGTTCACTGACCTCTCTGATTTGTCATTTCCTCAGCTCTAAACTGTGGATAATCATAGCTGTCTGTTCATTTGACAAATATTGAACATATTCTATATGCCACACATCTAGCTAGGCACTGGGAATACATAAATGTTTTTGCCTTAAGGAATTTATATAACCTGGGGCAGCAACCACTCTTTATAGAAGCAACTATGACATGGCTTTTGTTATAATAAATGTATTTGAGCATTAATGAGACTACAGAGAAAGAAGTTCATTGAGGGGTGGGGATGGGATCAAAGTGGTCATCGCAGAAGTAAAATGTGAGTTGATTTTTAAAGGAAAAATAGGAATTTGCCAAGTAAGCAAAGATAATTGACAGAAGAGTTGCTATGAGGTTTATATTGAATGAGGAGTATTTAAAATATAGCAAATCACCATAAAAATCTGAGTAATAGTATTCCTATAGAGTGTATATAGAATGCTCAATGTAATGATATGTACCGTTATTTTTTTTATTGTTTTATTTCATACTGTTCTAATGAAACAGTAAGTACTGTTCCAACAATATAGCTATTACCAAGAACAAGTGATAATCTGTGTTTCATTATTTTACTGTTTTCTTTCTTTCTTTTAGCGTTCCTCTGAACAGCAGGGAGAATATCTCTGATCCCACCTCACCACTGAGAACCAAATTTGAGTACCATTTGTCTGACCTGTAAGAGAAATTTTCCCTCATACTAATACAGATGTGGAAGTTAATAACTTTTAATTAAATGTGTTAGTAAGAATGTTTTGGAAAATATGTTGGGGTATAAATATTTACAAATATAATCTGAACCTTTGAATACGTTAATTCCTATGTTACTTATTAGGTATCATAAATTCACAAAAACTTTGTCACAGATACAAATTAGCTATAAATTTATTCCAAAGAAATTATTGCCATTCATAGAAGAAAAACCAAATTATCTTAAATAGTTCAAAGAGTGGATTTCATCTTATAAACATGCAGGTGTTTCTCTGAAAATGATATAATCCGATATCACTTCTTTAAAAAAAATTCCTTCCTCTCTTGTCACTATGAATAACTTGTTTAAACAAGTATACAGTTGAGAATAAGTCGAACACAATAGAAATTGCTATATGGTGTAGACAAAACAATCATAGGACTAATTATGTCGCTTACTTTCAACTAATTTTTCTGTATTAAAGGTTGAAAATCTCAACCTTTTGTAGAGCTGTTTAGGTCTGGAAGGAGTCATCCTTTGTTAGTTGTCAGGTCAGAGCTGCGAGAACTAATTGATTTGGGGTAGTAATGTGTAGTCACGCAGATTTTGAGACAGCTTTTGATGGGGATGGTCTAATGTGTGTATTTGTTTTTCAGCTGTAAAAAATGTGATCCTGTAGAAGTGGAACTGGAAAATCAGATAGTTACTGCCACCCAGAGCAACATCTGTGAAGAAGACAGCGCCACAGAGACCTGCTACACTTACAACAGAAACAAGTGCTACACGGCTATGCTCCCATTCACCTACGGTGGAGTGACCAGGATGGTGGAAACGGCCTTGACCCCGGACTCCTGCTATCCCGACTAGCTCAGATCGCTGCTGACTGCACAACTCTTCCTCTTAAGGGCTCTCCATTTTGATCCAGAAGTTAATATATTTACAACCAGTGAACTTGAAACTAGAAATTTTTTTTTTTTGGATGCCATAAAACTAACTTTCTCCCCCAAATAATTTAAATGATAACATTGTTATCTTTATTAGAAAATTACTACTCAATCATGTATGTTCACACTCTAAACTTTAAAATTTGTCATTTATCATGTTTGCCTGAAGAGGTATACTTCCTTAAGAACACAGCTTCTGGCATTAAAAAAAAAATAGACAAGGGGAGAAAAATAAAACTCAAAGCGTAAAAATCAGGAGGCATAAGAAAATGTTACCTTTTTTTGGCTTTTGTCTTGGAGAACCGGAGCTTTTGCATTTTCTATACTATTCTCTTTGTAAAATGTTTCACTGTGTAGAGAAAGTATATATGTGTAAACATATTTCAATTATATATCTTCATTAGAAAAATAATTGGAAAAGATGTTTTAGAACTATTTATAAAAATAATTTAAAATGAGATCTCTAATATATATATGGTACCATTAGCTGAATTATCAAATGCTTAATTGAAAAATATATTTTGACATAACACACAGACTTGGAAGCAGATGACACAGATTTTTCTTTTTTTGATAACCAAGTTAGAATAAGAAATTTCCATCGGAAACCATCTATATTGTAACTGAATGTAATGAAATATGTATTCCAAAATATGTACTCTCTAGCACAGTTTGAACAATTAAATAGATTCATAAGCATATACCTGTGTGAAATAATTTATTGGGAAAAAGTTTGCTCATGTTAACTTTCTTGTATGTTAAATATAACTTGTTATTGATGAACAGTTTGTAAGTACGATGTAATGATGTGTTAATCACGGAATTATACATGTACATATTGGAGGTGGCTTTGTCATTTTACACCTAAAATTAGATAAAAGGGCGAAGTTCCTCTTGATAAACACAGTGTCGATCATGGCACACAAAACTTCTTTATGGCAGGAAGCCAAGGCCAGCTAACACATATCAAAAGGTACTATGGAAAGTAGATGCTCACTCTGGGTTTAAAATAGTGGGAGTTTGATTAGTAAAAGTCAGTTTCTTGAAAAGGCATTGTTTCCTTTTTTATAAAAAAAAGTCAACAGTCATTTTTGATAACTCCCACTTATTACTCATTGCTTCTTTAGGGGTATCGTGGGACATTCTGGCACTTTGGTAGGAATTGTAGTTTTGATGTACTAAAGTACTCCTTGGGAGCTGCGAGAACTATTTTTCAAGGTGCATATAACTCAAGCACAGAAAACAATAAAAATAACAACCTTTTCATTAAATTAAAAAGGATCATTTTGTTTTTGTAGTTATATTTCTATTTTCATAATAAAACACCATGGTCCCAAGGAAAACAAATTTTTTCCAGTGTGGCAGTCAATGTGTTAACACTTTAGCACTTACTATGTGCTAGGACCAATCTAAATGCTTTATAAATACGAACTCATTCAATGGAAATATGGAATAGCTGGCACCTCTTTAAATGAGAGTGACTGAAGAAAGATTAAAGCCTTCTTGTAAGTCTTACACATTTGCTGGTATTAGTGGAACCTTTAGCAGGGGTACACTAAGGAATCAGTGTAGACGTGGCCATGAAATGAGCCTCTTGGTTCTCTCTGCAAGGAGTATAATTGACCTATGGCTCTAAGATCCATCACTGTGCTTGTGGAGGGTCACACTTTCTATGAGCTGCTCCAACCAATGATTATTGAATGTGACAGAGATACTGAGACAGGTCAGTTCCTGGGAAACTGACCCAATAGGGCACTGACTTGGGGACTCAAGTTCAGCTCTGCGGAACACTTCTTGGCACCATGACACCAGATATTACCTACTCAACCTGCCTTCCTATCCTCTTCCTTTCCTGCACGTGGGTCAGGCTCGAATCAGGCACTAATGACTCTCTCAGCCTTCTCTGACTTCCCGCCAATTTTCCCTGCCAGGTGTTTTCCCAATAAATCTTTTGCACCTCTACTCTCATCTTGCAATTCTGCAGGGCTCAAATTAACACAATAGCCAAATTACGATCTACCTGATTTAATGATGATAGCGATGACATTGAGTATTCTTCACATGCCAAAAGGTTTATTTATGTCATCTCATTTAATCCTTACAATAACTTTTGGGTATTTTATATTATAAATGAGAAAACCAACTCAATGAATGGATTATTAGCAATTTGAGTGGTTCATTTGTTTAGTAAGTGACAATGAAAACTCTGAATCACTCTGCTATAGCCTTAACAAAACAGATGAGGCTCTTAGACTACCAGTATGTCCACTGTAACATTTTCTTGTAGCTCATGTAGCATTTTGATGTTATGTGACCAATTCATTGACCTGTCACAAGTCTATTATAATTTTTGCACTTTCTGCCCTCCCTTTTAAATTTGCATTAAGTGGATGGCATTTTTAAAAGACAGACATATCCATTAGTCTATTGCCAGGAAAGAAAAAAATAAAAAAAATAAAAATAAAAAAAAAGACAGACATAACTAGGCACTATTGGTGAGAAATTTTTTTTTTCTGCATAATTCTTGACAATTTAGCCATTTGCCCGAGTAAACTCACTCAGCACCAGCCAGACAAAGATTATATTAATTAGAAATAAGAGTCATGCTTCTTTGTTACAGGCTTTTAGAAACCATTAGACCCAAGGTAAGCACTTAGTTTTCACTTTAAAACTATTGTCATTTTTAATGATTTTTCGTGACTTGATATGCAAGATGGACCATATTCACACTTCTGCAATCACAAATACGTATGTTCTCCCATAAGCAGATATGCACATACTTCCTGACCTAGGAGCAGTGGGTTAGGATAAGTACCCTGCAGTGAGCTTTCCTGATCTTGGATTTGGGATAGCATTGTTGTCTAGTGAATAAATCCATGGTCTAGGTTGGAACACAGATTATTTTTTTATTATTTTTATTTTAGCATATTATGGGGGTACAAGTGTTAAGGTTACATATATTGACCATGCCCCCATCTCCCGCCTCGAGTAAGAGCTTCAAGCGTGTCCATCCCCCAAATGTTGCACATCTCACTCATTGTGTTTGTATACACCCATCCCCTCCTCCCCCCTCCCGACACCCAATAAATGTTACTTCTGTATGTCCACTTAGGTGTTGATCCGTTAATACCAATTTGCTGGTGAGTACTTGTGGTGCTGGTTTTTCCATTCTTGGGATACTTCACTTAGTAGAATGGGTAGAACACAGATTTTAAGCAACTAAATGACACTGGGCAAGTTAATTCAATCTAAGATTGTTTCCTTATTTGAAAAATGGGAGTAAAAATAACTATGGTGGATTTTTATAAAAATAAGGATGCATACTGCATGTATGTATATATATATCAATTATCACTGCTGTTGTAGCAGTCAGCAGCACTCCGTAAATTGCAGTTGTTATTATGGGTTTATTGTCTTTTGGCTCTTCTCTGTGCTTACGTAACAAATCAGAAAAAACTGTAAATACATATTAGAGCAGTGATTCTTACATTTTAGTGTACATGAGAATCACCTGGAAGACTCGTTATAGTACATTGCTAAGCCTCGCCCCCAGATCTGCTGGTTCGGTAGTTCTGGGGTACAGCTGGAGAAATTGCAGTTCTTACAAATTCCCAGGTTCTGCTGCTTGGAATTGCTTGGAAGCCACTACTTTAGAATGATAACCCTCCACTCCCACCTAGTGGTTGAATTATGAAATGCAATGACTGTGCATTTTTGACCTGGATTGTCCATTTAATCCTCATAGAGCACCCTATAAAACAAGTATTCTCTTCACTTTACAAATGATGAAACTGAGATGGAAGGAGATGAAGTAACCTGTGTAAGGTTTTACAAGTAGTATATGGAGGACTGATAGTTCGATTTAAGGCTGTCAGACTCCAAAGCTATGCTCTCGTTTCCTATGTTATCCAGTCTACACTTTCAGACCATCTTCCCCAGTAATTCCACTTCGAGGAAGTAACCAGAAATACGGACAAAACAGGATAGAGATATTTATCATAATATTATTTATAACAGTGAAAATTCATAGCAGACTTTAAGTCTATCATCAAGGGAATGGTAATATAGGTGTGTATACTTTAGAATATTTTACAGACAACAGAAATGAAATTTCAATTACTTTAAATTTTATGAAAATTGCTATATAATGTGAAGAGGAAAATGTAGGATATTGCTTAAAAGAGTGACTTTAAGAACACCCCTCCCACATATACGTGAGAAAAGGTTTGCGGGAAAGAAGCCAAAATGTTTTTATTTGCTTTCTTTTACTTTTCAGTATATTAGTATATCCCAAATATTCTACACTGCCTGTATATTTTATAATTAGAAAAATGGTAATCATTATTAATTAATTTCTAATTTTAATCGATTATACTAATTCTGGGGACATTCTAAATTTTCATTCATTTGCATAATGTATTTAAAGAGCAAGTGATGTTTGTTTACATCTTTTTCGTGCTCAGCAGAGTACAAGCTGCTATGAGGGGAACATAGGAAGAATGAGAACCGGGTCTTACTTTCTAGAGTTTTCCTACTCTTTCTACAGGCAAAACTAACACAGGAAAAAGCACATGAGACAAATGTGTGATTAAATACTAAAGATGATGTGCTGTGAGCCTTCAGAGAAGCTAGAGGTGCTAGGGCTGGGGTAATCTTGGAGGAGCTGGTCACTGAATAGGGCCTTCACTGATGAAGAGTGAAAGCTTCTAGAACTACATGAGCCAGGCCAAGAAACAGGGAGAAGCATAACAGAAACGTAGGAAGAGAGACAGGACCAGCCTGTGCCTCTTTCTCTCTGTGTTCTCTACTGAATCTCACTTACATGCTTCATTTACATACATGCCCTCAGATTGGTGATACTCAGTGTTTTCAGTGGTCTAGATCTTCCTGTTCCTTCCCTGGTGAATGTGAAGCTGTCGCTTATTTATAGGAAACAGCCTGGCATTTTGCCACCCCAAATTTGGTCTACCGACTGGTAGAATCATCACCACCCGGGAACATATCAACACTACAGAATGCTGGGCCCGGCTCTAAATCTGCATTGCAACACAGTCCACAACCACAGACGCATTAAAACTCGCACATTGCAGGTGTGGCAGGCAACACTCTCACCAAATAGCCTGCACCCTAAAGGAGGCAGCTGCCAATGTGTTTTAACAACTGAGGGACTGACAAGGGCCTTCTCAGGCAAAATTTTCTACCATTTTCCTTCCCTAAATATGCCAAGGGTAGTTTCGCTCGGGAAAGTTGGACGATCTGGGAGGACTGCACATTAGCCTACGCTTGAAAAAAGAAATCTTTTTACCAGGGTTAGCCACAGCAAACAACTGCTTTATATAGTGCAGAAAGGGATGGAATAAGGTTACTTGGATAAGCTCAGAGGTAATTACTGTCCAAGCTCTGGTGAGGTGCAGAAGCGAAGGGTTCTTGCGTGTTCAGACAGAGGAAATGGGGCTCCAGGAGAGCAGAGGACCTTGTCCTGGGGAGGGAGGGAGACTGAGAACAGCCTCATCTATTTCTCAATTATGTCTGTATCCAGTCACCACTCAGCTTCCTCTTTGCTTCTTCCTTTGAAGACTTCTCACCTGCCAGTATGGAATTTTGCTTCTTGCCAGCTGAATTCTGTTTCTAAATCTAACTGCCTATAAATTCAAAGCGAGAGGAAAATGTTCAGCAGCTGATGTTGGATTATAGGTGAGGCGGAACAGCAAGGAAGAACAGGTGGACAAAACCAAATGCTGTATTCTACTGCAAAACAATGAACATCTATTTTCCACCATGTGAAGTTTTCTTCTGCATATAAATTGGGCAGTTGGCCTGAGCCACAGTGAAACACTTAAAAGTTTTGGGAAGGAGGGACCAAGCTGTTGATTTCAAGTCTGACATTTCTGGTTCCCTTTTTGGTTATTAGAAAGGAAGTCTGGTTTCCTGAGGTTGAGATGGATCTTTTCTCAGGTTACTTAAGGTCATGACTGAAGGGGATCGGGGTGAGTGAGAGAAGAGGAAACAAGTGGGCAGAGATATGATTAAACAAGTAATAAAAATAACTCAGAGGTCATTTCTTGTGAATTTTCTTTCAAGATGTATAAAATTAAGACTCTGATATGAGTGACCAAAGTAAAACATGTTATTTACATCTTTGGGTGCTCCAAAAAGCCAGAAGAAAATGTCTCCATGATAATCGCTACTAGCTAGAGTTTCTGGAGTTTCCTGGCTAGACCCTATATTGTACCATCCTACTTTGCTTTCTATATAAAGTGAGGAAGGACTAGATTTCTCTCAGTCACCTGGACCAATGTCCGGCTATCTTTTTTTTTTTTTTTTGAGGCAGAGTTTCCTTTTTTTTTTTTGAGGCAGAGTCTCCTTTTGTTACAGTGAGTGCCGTGGCGTCAGCCTAGCTCACAGCAACCTCAAACTCCTGGGCTCAAGCCATCCTCCTGCCTCAGCCTCCCGAGTAGCTGGGACTACAGGCATGCGCCACCATGCCTGGCTAATTTTTTCTATATGTATTAGTTGGCCAATTAATTTTTTCCTATTTATAGTAGAGATGGGGTCTCGCTCTTGCTCAGGTTGGTTTTGAACTCCTGACCTCAAGCAATCCGCCTGCTTCAGCCTCCCGGAGTGCTAGGATTACAGGCATGAGCCACCACGCCCGGCCCTAGCTATCCTTTAGAGAAGTAGATTATAAACTGTGCTTATAAAGCAAGTATATGTCAGCCTCACTGGGTCATTCTTGTGTTTGTAAAACTCAGATATATATATTTTTACTTTATCAACTAAAGACATCATAGATTGTACGTATTTCAGGATCAGCAGATGGTAACCACTAGACATACAAACTTGCCACAGGAGTGGGGTAGTAGTGGTGGGATGGGGTCGCCCAAGGCAAGGGGGCTCACTTCCAGAGCATTCCATCTCCACTGTGTGTGCCTTAACTTGAGAGCAGACTTTGAGAACTCTAAACTCAATACCTGAGCCAGGATACACAGGATCATTAATTTCTTTACTGGACGGAGTTTAGGGCTGGTGTCCAGGCTTGCAAAAGCAGACCTGTGCTGATGAGATCAAGAGCCATTTTCCCCAGGGGAATTTCCCCTTGTTTTTCATGTATGTTCTCAAATTCAATAGATATTTTTGTCCCATCGTACTTTCTAATTTTACATTACAGAGGTCTCAGAGGATGATTTAAGAAGCAGTGCCTCATAGATTCAGATGTGTCAATACATCTGCCAAAACATCCACAAGACCCATGCATTTTGGTAAAATATAAAGTGAGTATCTTGCGATAAAGTATTCATATTGCGATTTCAAAAAAATAATTTGGAGAAAAACCTAGTGAAATAATAACATAGTTTTATTTCGAGAGGATAATTCTTAAAAGACAGTTTTATACAGAATAAGTTAATGATTTTTCAATGTTTGATTGAAATATAAAACTGGCAGGGGGGAGGGGACTGTAAGCAACTAGTGGACGGCCTAGATGATCTGCCTCTAAAATCCCTTTTTATGCTGAAATTCTATGTTGCAAGTGTTACTGAATATAGACAGCTACAGAGTATGGTGGCTCATTTAACATCCCAGATAGTTCACCTGCAGGAAGAGTTTTTGTGGGTGTGTCAAAAGCCGTTCAAAAGTCGGTCAATCAATAAATATTTATTGAGTAACTTTTATATACAAGACACTGTGCTAGGTATTTTAGAAGATTCAAGGGCAATATTTTTTTTTTGAAAGTTGTAAGGATTATATTTTCCCAAATTTCTGAGATCGTCTTAAGAAATCTGTCCTTGAAAATTTCTTCTAAGAAATTCCTTAAAGTTAGAAGGTAAGTTTTTAGGTTATTCTGAGAATTTTTCCCCTCTAGCAAGGGATATCCAGATAGTAGGCCAAAATGCCATTAATAATAATAAACCCAGATGTATTCTAAACAAGGCAATACAGAAATATCTACTTTACAAAATAATTTACACTATTTAATCAAAATACCAAGAAAGTGTGTCTGTGAATAATTCTACATGAGCATAAAGAATAAGTATGTTAGGAGTAGAACACGCTGGTGAAATCATATATGCTGAACTAGTAAAAAAAGCTAAACGTTGAGTGTTTTATTTGTTTAAGACAGTGTTTCCCCAAATGTCCTCTACCGATCTTGCAGACTATGAGTTGGTGACAGGGTGTGGCATGTCCTAGTCTTTTTTTTTCTGGATGCTCAGTCCTAGAGCAATAGTTTCTTCAGTTCTTCTTCCCCTACTTTTCTAAGCCTTTTCCTAGGCTGCTAGTTCTGTGTAACCATCCCTTCTCTATGTTCTTCTAACTCAGCTGTGTCCCTTGTAGAGGCCATAAGATAATTAAAAGCAGTTGTTGTTATAAGTGTCTATTATTTCTGAAATATATTCTAAAATGATGGCTAAGTTGGGTCAAGAAAAAATTAGGGTAGAATTTAAAGAATAGATACAAAAAGAGAGAGACACACATGCGGTCTTAAGATATAAAAATGGTATAGCAGAAAAAAAGACAAATTAAAGGAAGGAAAGCAGTCAGCGAAGAGAGGGATTCGTTTACAAGTGATACACTGGGAGATAGTGTAGACATGAAGACGAGTAGGGAGGAAGACAGAAGGAGGAGGTAGACTTCAAGAAAAGACTAGTTTTGGTCACAAACAGCTGGCTTAATATGTAATAAGTGATGGAGGGATAGAGAAAGATGGAGAAGAAAAGTAGAAAGCTAAATACAGAATGGTTGAGGGAGAAAGAAAAGAAGGAAGGAATCCAAGAAAGGGAACAATAAAGGTAATGAGAGTGGTCGTGGAAGAAAAAGATGCCCCAAAAGAATATCAAGTACAAACAACAACAACAACAAAAAACCTGACAAGACCAACACAAGGAAAAAAAATGTACAGTACTTCAGGACTATACTAATGTGTAATCTTCACATGTAAAATGGAAAGTTCATCTATTTTTCAGTCTTGCAAAACCAGATAATTTTGCAAGTATGAAACTTTGAGGAAAAAAAGGAGAACTCAAGAATTCAAAAGAAAATTAACCCAGACAAGTCAACAAGTTTTGAGGTGGGGATAGGAGATGGTCATGGCCTTCCTGCCTTTTTTTTTTTTTTTTTTTTAGGTCTGCACTAGTTAGTGACAATGCTGGCCTGGTGACCCCCAGAGACCTAATCTCATTAGCTCCACCTGGGCCACTACTCCTATTGCTGGGAGGGGGAAAATCTCAAGGATCACCCAGAGGGTCAGATACTTAATTGAGTCTTGGGGAAAAATGCCTGGGAACCATTGGTGTAAAATATCAGTTATTTTCTTTCCTCCAAGAAACCTTGGTTGAAATAATCCTAGGCCTGAAGTAGTAAACAGTCTTGAACCTGGTCCTGTGGATTGGTTCCCCTGGGAAGGGATTCAAATGGAGCGTGTTCATCTGCATTAAGTGGGCCTACATTTATACCCTTAAATTGTTCCCCAGTAGCTAACTCAGCCAGTGTGTTAGGATTTTCGGTAGGCATCATTGGATCCCCGTCAAATGGGCTTTGCCTTCCGTTGCTAGATGGAGTTCCCGGACTAGACGAGCGACGCTTTGAGAATTTGGAGCCAAAGCATGGTAACTGCAGGATGCTAGAGGGTCTTTGCTGCTGCCTCTCACTCTCCTTTCCTTGGACTTCGCTCTGGAAGCCTTCTGGATCGGGGCCTTCGTCAGGGCTGCCAATAACTAGCTGCTCAGGAGTTAGGTCAACAGTTCTTTCATGGAGCTGGTTGTCTTCAAAAATTTGTTCCAGAACATTGTTCCCCTCTCCTCCAAGATCACTTTTGAGACAAGGTGTGTTCTTTGACTGAAGGGAACTGGCTTCAGGAAGGGGCATCAGGCCCCTTTGGGCCAGCTGATTCTTCATAGAACATGGCGTGCTCCTCCTTAGAGTGGATGTGTCATCTCTAAGAGGACTTGGGTCTTGGCTTTCCCCAGGAAGTCTCTTCTCTGAGCTGTTCCTTTGGCCAGGTAGGATACTTGTCGGGGAGACTACATGTCTTGCATGTTTGGTATGGCCACCTTCCGTATACAAAGGGCTGGTGTCTTGGTTCTCCCCTGGCGCAAGACTGTAGGATGGAGTGTAGACTTGCAGAGCCAGGGGGTCATCCTTGGGCCCTGGGGAGCCACTGCCACAGCAGGATCCTCTCTGGCTCAGGTGAAATAAATGTGCTTCTTTTTGATGTGATGGGTAACTTTGAGGGATTACATCTGGGAAAGATAAATGTTTTCTTTCTGGTGAATTCAGCCTAGTAATTTGCATGCCATAGTTCAAATTCTCATCTTCATGCCACGTTGGATTTTTCTGAAGCCCAGCTGGGGAGTGACTAGAATAGGGCTGGTTCTCTTTCTGTTCTGGTGGAGTAGCTGGGGCTCTGTGTAAATTTGTTGCCTGATCCCAGAAATTTCTATAAAAATATGGCCCTCTTTCTTTCTGCCCTTGGGCTTGAATCCTGTGGTCCCAGGAGTTCTGTGAAGGAAATAAAGGGCTTTCTTCTTGTCTAACAGCACTGTTAGCATAGTAGCCCCGGCTCTCTATAGGTGGTGGTAGAGTAGGAGCTGTATTATATGATGGAAAATTCTCATCCGGGCTCCAGGGGTAAAATTCACCATAAGGAAAATCCTCCCTGGGTTTTGATGGATTATCTAGGGAATAGGGAAGATATTCCTTTGGTGGATTGGAGGTATGTTGCTCACCTTCATAGTGCCTCACTGTTGGGCCCCCTTTAAAGCTCAGCTCCTCACCCCATCTATTTTGTTCTGGAAAAGGTTCATCTCCAGTTGGATCAATCGGGTCCTCTTCATTATAAGGGACTGTCCCTTTCTGGTCTGGAGTATTTATGGGGTACAGTGGGTTTTCTTGTGGCCCCATAGTATTAGGAGAATCATCTCTCTCATCCCACATATTGTTTCTAAGGTATGGTGAGTTTTCCCTGGGACCATAGGGGTTATATTCAGGGTAGAAGACACTTCCCCGATAGCCATGGGAAGGATGAGGTAAATGTTCTTCCTGCCTTCCAAGATCTTCCTTAAAAGGTGGAGAGATTTCTTGGGGGTTCCAAGTATTTTTTCCAGCAGGAAAATGTCCCCTTGCAGGAGAAGGGATCTCCTCAGGGTATCCAGGCTGGTAAGTCCTGTGCTTCAGTTCTGGCTGCTGAGTTTCAGATTCGAAGGGACTTCTTCTTGGCTCTAAAACAATCCCTTTGGGCAAATTCTGGCTTTGGGTCTGTCCATTAGAATTTGGGATTCTTGTGGAATCTCCTGTTTGGTAATAGGAGTTTTCAAGTTGATCGATAGAATTAAAACTTGGGACTGGCATGTTACTTTCAGGGGGCGGCAGTTTGTAATTTGATTTATTAACTCCGTAATGCTGAGAGTTTCTCCAGGGGCCACTTGGCTCCTTTGTAGGGACGGCTACTCTCTCTTTTTGACCCAGTGGCTTCTCCCTTGGATTCTGGACTTTTTCATTGCGGTTCACGGTGCTGTGTTTGGGACCCAGTGTGGCCACATTGGTTCCCACAGGGTGCTTATTGGGTTCCTGAGGCTTTCTCCTGAGATTGGCGGGGTTTCCCGCGTAATTGGGATAGTGGCCTCTTGAAGTGGAAGGGTAAGCTCTGCGGTAAGGTGGATTCACTGGACGAGCCGCCTGTTTGCTCTCCAGAGCAAAGGAGTGCCACCGGGGGACCCTCTGGAACTGCTGGCTGCGGTAAAGAGGCCCATTCTGCCTGCGCCCCACGGCAGTGCCAGCGGGGTACCACTGTCGCACCCAGGGGACATTTCGCGCGTTGGGGCTCGGGTAGCTTTCCCGGAGGGTGGGCTGGCTTGGTCTCCGCGGGGTCTGGGCTCCCGGCACCGCCGGGCCCGACGCGTTGCCCGCGGGCTGCGGGCCGCCCCCGCCCCCGCCCCCGAGCCCGCCGCTCCCCGGGGGGCTGGTGTCGTTGCCCCCCGGGCCCGCCCTGGGGCTCGGCTGCGTGGAGTTAGTCTCCGTGACCGTCGAGTTGGCCGTGGGCTCTTTGGCCGGGCTCTCCGCTTTGGGAGGATCTTCCTCCTTCGGTTTTTCAAAGTCTTGTTCAAACATCTCTTCTGAATAGTAAGGAGGGCGACCTCCAAAGCCATGATATCCAAAATATCCGAAGTAGGGGTTCTGTAGGGAAGACGCGGAAATCAGCGATTACTCCTTGTTTCCCACAGCGCTGCTTGCAGTGCTTGTGGTGGGATAGGGAAGGCCTTTTCTTTTCTTTTCTTTTTTTTGAGACAGAGTCTCACTCTATTGCCCAGGCTAGAGTGAGTGCCCTGGCGTCAGCCTAGCTCACAGCAACCTCAAACTCCTGGGCTCAAGCGATCCTCCTGCCTCAGCCTCCCAAGTAGCTGGGACTACAGGCATGCTCATGCCTGGCTCATTTTTTCTATACATATTAGTTGGCCAATTAATTTCTTTCTATTTTTAGTAGAGACGGGGTCTGGCTCTTGCTCAGGCTGGTTTTGAACTCCTGGCCTTGAGCAATCCTCCCCCCTCGGCCTCCCAGAGTGCTAGGATTACAGGCATGAGCCCCGCACCCAGTCGGGAAATCTTATCAGACTCATACTTCTTGTAACACCACTGGCTTTACTTTCTTTCTTGAAATTTGATTCCTCCTTGGTTTCCATGACCCTACTCCTTCTGGTTCTTTCTTCTGGTCCTCTTTCTGATCACTGCCTCTCAGCTTTACCTTTTTAGGGCTAATACTAAATCTGAGGGGTTTTTGCCTTCTAAAATTAAGGCATCCATCTTCTATCCTTCTCATTTTTCTGTTCTCATTTTACACACCTGCCTAAACGATCTATTGCAGGCTAACACTTTCAGCGTGGACAGGTGCTGATGACTCCCGAAGGCATAACGTTGGCCCGTGACACTCTCTCTTTCGTGAGTCCCTCCAACTGAATGCACCCAGCCCTGGGCTCCTCTCCTCTCAAACATCTTCTCTGATATTCAGTATTTAAACAACATTCACCATTATCTACCCAGTTTCCCAAGTTTCTGCTCTCTCCCATATCTCCCTAGACAATTAATGACTCAGTCCCATAAAATTTCAACTTTCATTCTTGTCCCTTCTTCCTTTATCCTCAGTACCCCTCAACCATTCCAACATTTTTCTTCCTGGTTGCTCCCTGTATAATCTTACTTTCTGCTAATCTTGCCTCTCTGCTGCCATGGCGGGGGCGGGTGGGGGTGTGTATGCGGAAATTCCGCCACTTTCCTCTTGAAATATGTATTTAAGATTCTCCTTTATAGGATAAACTCCAATCCCCTTAGCATGACATACAAAGCAGTAGAGCATAGTACCACACGGTGGGGCTGTGGACAGATGTGGATTAAAATCCCTGTTCCACCCGTATTAACAGTATGATGCGGAGCTAACCTTGGTTTATTCATTTGTAATATGGAGATAATAATAAAATAATGACCACCTCATAGGTTGTCATGAGGGTCCAAAGAGTAAAGTTTAGTGCCTGGGACTTAGTAAGTGCCTAGTAAGTATTATGTAATAATAATAATAATTTTGATAACTATCTGGGCTATAACCATTACATTCCACCTCATTTCCTCAACCTTGTGCTTTTTTTTTTTTTTGAGACAGTCTCACTTTGTTGCCCAGGCTAGAGTGCCATGGCATCAGCCTAGCTTACAACAACTTCAAACTCCTGGGCTCAGGCGATCCTTCTTCCTCAACCTCCCGAGTAACCCAGCTAATTATATATATATGTGTGTGTGTGTGTGTGTGTATATTTAGTTGTCTAGTTAATTTGTTTCTATTTTTTAGTAGAGACGGGGGTCTCGCTCTTGCTCAGGCTGTTCTCGAACTCCTGAGCTCAAATGATCCTCCCACCTCGGCCTCCCAGAGTGCTAGGATTATAGGCGTGAGCCACCGCTCTCAGCCCAACCTTGTGCTTTCCTCAGTTGCAAATCACAACTACTACTAGTTCTCTGAGTTCTCTATTCTCTTTACCTGTCTTTATGTTTCAGCCTTTGAACATGGCTTCTCCTCCACCTACACATTA
Organism: Microcebus murinus; assembly: GCF_040939455.1. NCBI lineage: Eukaryota > Metazoa > Chordata > Mammalia > Primates > Cheirogaleidae > Microcebus > Microcebus murinus. Next base: position 4,676,744 of record NC_134129.1, read on the forward strand.
ACCCTCTGGACAAACTCGACTCATCCTTCAGGACTCGGCTGACTGCCACCTTCTGTGTCCTGACTTCCATGGGCAGAATCAGGTTCCAACCCCCGGTGTCCACAGCAGTAGAGACTTTGGACACAGTGATATCCCCATGAATTTCAGTTGCCTATTTTCCTGGGATTCTCCCACTTTATTCTCCTATGTAAAATTTTTGAGCGAAAGCATTATGCTTCTTATCCTTGTTTTCTAGCACAGTGGGAAGTGATTAATACATTTGTGTTTAATGAATGACTTAATTATCATGAACTCTATTAGTCAGTATGTCTGTTAGACATTTGTGTGGCATTTAGGTCATTTAGTTTTTCTTTTAAAACAAATATAATCTAGAGAAAAAGTGTTTTTTATCCCCATTTGTGAGTGGAGATGATGAGACAGACAGGTGAGCTATCTACAGCATCATACAGGAAATTGGGCAGTGTCCTCAAGAGGTAGGATGTAGACATCTTCATGCCTATGGTAACTATGGTAACTGCCTGGGTCATTCTGATTTGCTTTCTCGTGTTACACTTATGAAAATTTGAAATGCTGGTTTCTAGGTTGCATACAATTAACCTGAACCATTTTTATTTGGGATTATTTCACAATGATATCTTTGAAAGCACCTATGCCATTACTGACAAAGTAATCTTCAATGTCATTATTTTTTTTTTTTTTTTTTTTTTTGAGACAGCGTCTCGCTTTGTTGCCCAGGCTAGAGTGAGTGCCATGGCGTCAGCCTAGCTCACAGCAACCTCAAACTCCTGGGCTCAAGCAATCCTGCTGCCTCAGCCTCCCGAGTAGCTGGGACTACAGGCATGAGCCACCATGCCCGGCTAATTTTTTACATAGATATATCAGTTGGCCAATTAATTTCTTTCTATTTATAGTAGAGACGGGGTCTCGCTCTTGCTCAGGCTGGTTTTGAACTCCTGACCTTGAGCAATCCGCCCGCCTCGGCCTCCCAAGAGCTAGGATTACAGGCGTGAGCCACTGCGCCCGGCCTTCAATGTCATTATTTTGAGAACAACCCCTCCTATCCTCCCAGCCAAACTATGGAATTTCCACATTTCTCTGAGGACATATCACGCATTTAGTGAAAAAGAGGAAGTAAGCTCCAGGGATGGGTGTTATGCCACAATCACTAACACGGCGACAGTGCCATAACATTTTAAGAGCATATGACTCTGCGGCATGCATTTGACTCTTCTCCTAGTGCTGTATGGTGAAAAAGCCACTGGACAGGGTATCAGGAAACTTTTGTTCCGGGTCCAGGTTATCTAGTAACTGGGTAGGTGAAATTGAATAATAATTTATCTTCTCCAGGTTTCATTTTGTTTGTACTACAAAGGAGTTATCTGATCACTGAATTCCTTCCTGAGGATAACAGTCTAAGATGACCTTATGCACCTATTTGTTTATCATTATCTAGAATCCAGCATTGATCTTTGGGTCACTGGCTTGATTTGTTTCACCTTTTTATCTTTAAAAAATCTTGGGAGCTTGAGCTCCAGGTTCCTGTGTTGGATTTTAACTTTCTTATTGGATATGGATGAAAAACCAGGGACTAATAGATTATAATTCCTAATAGGGAAGGTAGCTTTACTCCTACTTACCCCCCCTTCTTCGTTGCTGGCTGGTGGGCGTCCATAACCTGGCGGCGGCGGCAGCCTCTGAAAAGTAAAGAGCACAATGAGCACGAGAGAAAACCACTTTCTGTGCCACCATTTGTTTGTAAGACTGCAAGGAGTCTAAAAACAGCTCAAGTTAGTGACTGGGTGTTAGCACCATGAGCTTTTAGCCTCTGAGTCACTAGCTATCAGAGTCTAAGTATTAAGAGTTAAGATCCAACAGTGAATGCTGGTGCATACAAAGGCTTCAGCTGAATCCTAGATTATCTTCCTTAAAACATGCTGCATGGCTGCATCTCCTAGTAATCACTCCGCCTTACTACTTCCAGCACTCAAAAAAATTCCCACCCCCTACAAATACAACCCCTCCCCCCCACATACACACAGAGTAAGAGAGAGAGATTTGAGTGCTGTTCGGATCCAAATATCCGTATTAGAACATCTAATAATAAAGATTAAATAATGATATTACTTTCAGAATGCCTGCTTCATAGTTAGGGTGACAAACTGACAATCCTTCTTGGATTGTTACTATAACATTTTTATTTGAACAAGGTTAATTTCCCTGTTCAAAGTTGGAGGTGGGGTTTCTGCTTAGGGATTGCTACCCAGTGAGAAGGTTTAGGAAAGCAGTTTGGTTCCTGTGGATTTTTAAGAAGTTTTTTGTAGATGAGATTAACAGTTACTTCAGCCTAAGAATCATGTTTATTTGCTTTTACAATCTTTACCTGGTACTGTTTTAGTTTCCTTGTTTCAGTATGGGCAGTAAAAGGAAGTCACTCTTAAGGAAAAAAAGTAAGGAACTCTTAACTCCTTGAAATAAATTGTTCCTTGTTGGTAAAAAGCCTTCTTGGTTACAGAGTTGTGGAAAAGAAAAAAAGTTATGTCATAGCTGAATGAACCATCATCAAATATTTCTTGTTTTGTTTGTTGAACAGCAATTGGCCTTTACTAGTTCTTTAGTCTAAAAATTTATTGTGCCATTCATATTTTTAATGTCTATGTTGTAATTTCAATCTTATGTTTTAGTGATTTTAAACTTCAAAGGATTCTTTAAGCATTCTTATAAATACTATTTTGCAAGATTATTTATAAGGATGTATCTGTGGCTAGAAACAGTAAGATATGATGGAAATATCTTAGTCTAATCATAGCTTACCTTATAGTTTTCAAGCTCCATTTTGTCCCAATTTCTTCATTACATTAAATGAGGATAATCTGTGGTTTTCTAATCGCTTAAGGAAGTGGGGGTCTAGTAATGAAGTAGCACACCTTTTAAGATTAATTTATTAATTAAGTTATTCATATCTGTTTGGGGATTTAGGCTGTGTTCATGTCACCAATTTGAGTATAAAATTCATTCAAAAATTTTTTCCTGCGTGATTACTGATGTGATGATCTTGTTTCATACTCTCTGCCAATTGGGATGTGGCATTCCATTAGAGTGTACGAATTTAGATTAATTTAAAATATAACATTCTAATATTATTTTTCACTTCTAGAGTAAAAATAATTCTCACCTGTGGGATTTGCCATGGTGGCTGATGATAGGGGAATAGCCCGTTGCCGAATGATGGGAATGCCTAGGGACAAAGAGAGTCAGAGTGAAGTGGAATTGGGAAGCAATCCACCCGCCTCGGCCTCCAGAGAGCTAGGGTTACAGGCATAAGCCACCGCACCCGGCCTATATTCTTAAACTCGTTTCATCCACCCATAATCATAGAAGAGACATACTATTATATTTTTCCCATTTTTACTTAAGAATATTAAGTTCAGAGAAGTTAAGTCACTTTCCCAAAATATCCTAGCTAGTGAATGATTGAAACCAGCATTCAAATCCAGGAGTGTCTTTTTATTCAATTATGTATTCCCTACTTCAATAATAGTGTCTGGAAATAAATATTAACTGCCAGTAAAATATTAAATATAAAATTATAAAGCCAGTAGTTTTGAGGCGCCACACTGATGAGAGCCTGAGAAACCATTTGCTCATCTTCGCGCCTTACGTGAGGACGACACTTACGTAGTCCTGACGCACTGGGAGCAATGTTAATTTCAGAGCAGTAGTTTAGATCATCAAAGCATAGCTCTGGACGAGACTTAGAAACCATTTAGTTTACTCCTGGGGAAACCAGAATCTAGAAAGACGAGTGACTTGTTTAACACACTACAGTTAATAAGGGCTGGGGGTGGAACTTGAACATTTGCTTATTGACTCTCAGATTACTGCTCATGTTATTACACCATGTTATGTTGCCTTTGTATTTGAAAAGGAACTTCTCTAAGGCAACAATATTTGGGTAATTTTGAATCAAACAAGGCTGGAGTTGACTTGCCACGAAGGGTTGGGTCAGTGTCAAAAAAAAAAAGACAGTATTGCCACATAACAGTACCTATATTGAGGAGTTCTGCAGCAAGTGTGTATGGGGCAGTGGGGGGTGGGCCTTGCCCCCCATGTCCCTCTGAGGCCATTCATGGCTCTGATTTGGAATTTTTCTGGGCGAGCCTCACCTGAGGTGGCTGGTCCTCTTCTTTGGGCTCAGTTGGGGCTTGCGGTGGCTGCTTCAAAGGCCGCTTTTGCGGTGGCTTTTTTGGCTGCGTCTGGTTGGGTTTCTGAGTCTCTTGGGTTGGGTCAGTCTTGCTCTGGCGCTTGGATGCTGAGGGTTGGTGTGGCTGCCACGTGTTTGGTGGGGGCTGAGGCCACATGGGCATCTGGTACTGTGGGAACTGCGGAGGGGGCTGCAAGCCATTTCCATACATCGGCCCAAAATGCCCCATCTGAAAGGGAAGCAAGAACAGTGAGATTACACCAGGGTTGAGAATCAGTCTCTCCCCGTCTTCTCACGTCGACCTCTAGAACTCAGCCAAGGAGCTTAAAAATCCTATGCAACTTGACTCAACAATGCAAGCTTCAATATCTTTAGCTAGAATTTCTTTAAATGTTGTCTTATAGAAATGAACTCCAGTCTTCCAGAAAGCCAAACAACTGAACAAACCGAAAGGCGGAATTAGATGAGAAATTTCAGTTTAAGAATTTGACTGATGATTTTCTAACTCTACAACTCTGACTCAAGTAATAAGTGTACAGGGGGTGTAAGGTTACAGAGGGTTTAATGTCAAGTTCAGAACCCAGGTGACTTGTTCTGAATAAAGAGGAGAAAAAACAAAACTAAGATGAAGGAAGTGAGACTATAAAGCAAAAACAAACAGCAACAACAAAAAACCAATAAGAAAAGAAAAAGAGAATAAAAATTCAATCTGTGTAAACATACTTATATGGTGCCTATGCTTCTTGGTTTACAGATGAATCTTCATTAATTCTGTTTTCATTATCAGAATCCCGACAATTACAAGATTAGGCAGGGAAGGAAAAGTAGTTATAATCTGAAAATGCTAATTGACGAATTTATGACAATTTATGAATTATCAGTCTTATGCCATCAGTTCCCATTCAAACATTTCCTCCTTGGTTTAATACCTGTCTCTATCCCCAGTTCTCAGTAATTAGTCTCTTGCTACCTATTGGATGATGTGCCCATGATATGTGATTGATAAAAGACAAAATTGCAAATCTTGCATCAAGATGCTGAATTTCACGGTGATTAAGTTGGTGAAAATTTCAAATCACAGGCAAAGTCACCAAAATCAAGAAAGAGGGTTTAAAAAAGGTGGACCAATCAAAAGTTGAGGAAGAGAAAATTGACAATGATGATGATTTTAGGCAAGGAGATTTAAAAGAGACTCACTTGAATAAAAAGGATTAAGAGAAAATTGATGAAGTCCTTGATTGTTTCCCCTAAAATGGTACTGATGATCATGCCATGAAAGTCAAAAGTGATGTTGTATTATTGTGCTATCATTCAATTTTGTTAGAAAAATTATACCAGAAGACCCAACTGATACTTGATTCATTATTAGTTTATTCTGAAATTAGCACACAGTGACAAGAATAACCTACATGTATTTAAATAACATAAAAAACTTATTTCATAATTTTAGTATTATCATTTAAAATAATCCAAATGAAATTTACCCCCCACCAGTATTTACTATATAATTTTGTTGTCCTCACTTGTGAAATCTTTGTGGGATATTTTTACAGAACCAATTTTTCTTGGATAGATATATATAATTTTTCTTATAGTTAACAAATTACTTTGATGTACAAGAAAGAACAATGAATAAGGAGAATATTTGGTATGAGGGAACAGCTGAAAGGATTTTTCTCCCCTTGAAACTCTTATAATGATTATATTATAATTAATACATGTAGATTGATGTCTCTATTAGCTAAGACAAACTTTATAATAGAGCTATCTGGGTACAAACAAGAAATCATCTGAAACAACATAAAGAGGAACTTACATGTGGGGAGTTCAGAAAGTTGAATTGACCATATCGCATCATCTGCAACCAAATGGACCCATTATTATCAAAATTTTCTTCAATCAACCCACAAATCATAAGAAATAAGTTAAATTTCGAATTTTAAAGCACAACAGTCATAATGTCTTATACTAGTTATGCATGAATGTAAAATAAATGTACAACTAAAGAAATTTCTAGAAAACTTTAATTTTTAAGTCAGAATTTTATTTTGAGAAGAATCAATATAAAATAATAGAAAATGAAAATCTGGTCTACTTTGAAGTATTTGAATGTCCTGTTCTATTCTTTTGGAGTTTACGATTTGAGAACATGAAAACTGTGACAAGATGATTTTTCTTTTTTTTTTTTTTTTTTTGAGACAGAGTCTCGCTTTGTTGCCCAGGCTAGAGTGAGTGCCATGGCGTCAGCCTAGCTCACAGCAACCTCAAACTCCTGGCTCAAACAATCCTCCTGCCTCAGCCTCCCAAGTAGCTGGGACTACAGGCATTCGCCACCATGCCCGGCTAATTTTTTGTATATATATTAGTTGGCCAATTAATTTCTTTCTATTTATAGTAAAGACGGGGTCTCGCTCTTGCTCAGGCTGGTTTCGAACTCCTGACCTCGATCAATCCGCCCGCCTCAGCCTCCCAGAGAGCTAGGATTACAGGCGTGAGCCACCGCGCCCGGCTGATTTTTCTTTTTGATGTGTATTGAATTTGCTTAATGATCCTGGGCATGAGTCAGGATCATTTACATTTTTAAAGATATTTACATTTTTAAACTTCTACCTTCTAATAATAACCTTTGGTATAAATAGCTACCTATGCCAGCTAAAAAACTTATCAAAGAAGCTAACTAGTAGATTTTACCATACATCCACCTTTACCTTAAACATGAGCATTCAAGTGCATAGGTAGGATGATAGTGGGGACATTACTACTTTGCCTTGATTTGAGAGTTTTAAGATTTTCTTATTCATTTACTTATTTTGTTGTTAGAGTCAGGGTCTTGCTCTGTCATCCAGGCTGGAGTGCAGTGGCACAATCTTAGCTGACCACAGCCTCAAACTCCTGAGCTCAAGGGATCCTCCCACCTCAGCCTCCCGAGTCTAAAACTTGAAATACTCTCTCCCTTTATCGCTTTCATAAGATATTTTACATACATATTTTCCAATATCCTCCTATCGTAGAAACTTCTAGGATAGGACTCTAGAAAACTCCCCTGAGTCTGAAGGTACATACCTCCTCACTTTTACTGCTAAATCCAGGCATTCGGGGCATGTGCATCTGGAAGGGAGAGAAGAACAGTGACAGATGCACAGTGTCAATGGACATAAGCTCTACAGTTGTCTCCAAGCTACACAATGATGGAACACAAAGAAAAGGCCTAACATTTAAACAATACTCACTGGCATAGCAATGGAATTGCCAAGCAGACCTAGAAAGACCAGGAGAATCTTCATTTTTCCTCTTGGTACCTGGAATACAAAACTGAATTTAACTTTGGACTGTGAAATAATTATGCTTAGGGCACTCTGCACTTATCTAGATACTAATCCACTTGTCTGTCAAGGAGAGTACAGAGATAGCACATTTAATTACAAGGTTACACAAAAAATAGGAATATTGATGGGTTTGAGTTTGTAGTTGCTAGGTTGGTTTAGAAAGGCATAGTCGGCCGGGCGCGGTAGTTCACGCCTGTAATCCTAGCATTCTGGGAGGCTGAGGCAGGCGGATCGCTGAAGGTCAGGAGTTCGAAACCAGCCTGAGCAAGAGCGAGATCCCGTCTATACTACAAATAGAAAGAAATTAATTGGCCAACTGAAAGTATATAGAAAAAATTAGCTGGGCATGGTGGCACGTGCCTGTAGTCCCAGCTTCTTGGGAGGCTGAGGCAGGAGGATTGCTTGAGCCTAGGAGTTTGAGGTTGCTATGAGCTAGGCTGGTGCCATGGCACTGTAGCCCGGGCAACAGAGTGAGACTCTGTCTCAAAAAAAAAAAAAAGAAAGCCATAGTCATGTCTAGATACATTCACTACACAGAATAATCTCAGTTTCAATGAGGGCATGCTCCAAAATCAAGGATATTGTGCTATTTTCTAGGGTGCCATAGACAATATTCTATTATATAGAGGCTAACTAAACAAACTGGAATGTTCCAGAATCCTATTTTCTCTTGTTGCTTTTATTATTATCATTATTATTATTATCATCATTCTTTTAAAAATCACTTCTGCTCAAGGTCTAGTCAGGAAAATGAAGAAATAGGCATAAATGTAAATTTATCTCTTTGTTAGATACCTTGATTAAACTATAGAGGAAAATGTTGAAACTATAGACTTATATATGAAGTTTGAAGACTGTTTCTGTGGATTTCATTTATGTCAATCTAGTTAATTGAGCAGGCCTTGTAAAATTAAGACTTGTATTTACATCTTTGATCAAAGTTTATCCTGAAGCACTTACTAGGGTAATTCCTTAAGAAACCCATTTCTAAAAAAAAAAAAAAAAAAAAAAAAAAGAAACCCATTTCTATTTGCACATACAATAGTGGGAAGTAAAGATTTTAATCAGAATGATTAATTTTCATGATATATCAGATACAGCTCAATTCCAAGCATAGTAACCAACATGTAGACACCTAATAGTTGCTCATTCCTTTTGATTTTTCCTCCTTTTCTGGGCACAAAATACACCTAGCAGTGATCTGAGCCAATGTTTACCCTTCTGTTTATTTCCCATAGGAGCAGGATAATTAAAGGATACTTTAACATTTTTATAATTGACTTTTTCCCAAATTGTAGGGAATTGTATAATCAACTTGAGAAACTTGGAGAGTATAATTAAACAAATGAAGCAGTAATATGTAAAAGTTCTACTAACTAAAGATTTTCAGAGTTATAGTGTCATAGAGAATTAACAATAACAGTTGAAACTAGTGTGTTTAGTATAGGTTACAACAATACAAAGAAGCTAATAAAGAAAATACCAGTGAAGGTTTTCCTTTTTATTTTTAAATTTTTTTTTTTTTGAAACAGAGTCTCACTCTGTTGCCCAGGCTAGTGTGCTATGGCATCAGCCTAACTCAGTCTCACTCTGTTGGTGTGCTATGGCATCAGCCTAACTCACAGCAACCTCAAACTCCTAGGCTCAAGCAATCCTCCTGCCTCAGCTTCCCGAGTAGCTGGGACTACAGGCATGCACCACCATGCCCGGCTAATTTTTTGTATATATATTTTTAGTTGGTCAATTAATTTCTTTCTATTTTCTTTTTTAGTGGAGATGGGATCTCGCTCTTGCTCAGGCTAGTTTTGAACTCCTGACCTTGAGCTATCCACCTGCCTCAGCCTCCCAGAGTGCTAGGATTACAGGTGTGAGCTACCGTGCCCGGCCAGGTTTTCCTTTCTAAATGTTTCTAAGATTATGGCCCAAGATTTTGGGGAACTTTTGGATATTTGATTTTTCTCTTGCTTAATCATTCATTTCAACTCTATAGCAGCTGTCACAGTGATAATGTCACACACTCATGTAGGAAGATGTGGCCTTTTATTTTGCACATATATAATGCCACTAATTTTCTCTTTTGTAAAATTAATATATTATATTGGATGGCTTTTAAGATCCCTTCCATCTCTGAAAGTCCATGATTTGATAAAAGTCTATAATTAATTATCTTTTGGATCGAAAATAACACTCATAATGATTGCTATAAAATACAGTAACTGTGCAAGTTCTTCTTCTATTCCATGTGTGAACACAGATGCTCTTTGGTTCTTCTGACATATTTTATTTATTTATTTGAGACAGAGTCTTGTTCTGTCGCCCTGGGTAGAGTGCAGTGGCATCATTATAGCTCACAGCAACCTCAAGCTCCTGGGCTTAGATGATCTCTTGCTTCAGCCTCCCAAATAACAGGGACTACAGGTTCGTGCCACCATGCCCAGCTAATTATTCAATTTTTAGTAGAGCCGGGGTGTTGCTTTTGCCCAGGCTGGTCTCAAACTCCTTAGCTTAAGCGATCCTCCCGCCTCAGCCTCCCAGAGTGCTAGGATTACAGGAGAGAGCCACCAGCCCTTCTGATATATTTAAATGATGTTTTGTCTTCTCAAGTGTACTTCTGACAATATCTAGTTTGAGAGCCGTTATATATTGGGAAAAAGAAATGAAAATACTCACCAAGTTATCTAGCTTCGGAAAAGAGGTGCCATGCCTACACTGTAGCAGCATTTTTTCACCAAAATTTTCATAAGCCTTTAAGAAAAATATAAGAAACTCAAATAAAGAAATGGAATGAATAAATGAAATGAATAGCAAAGCTTCAGCTTTAAGGTGGAACATGCCATGTTAATTATTTTATCTAATCACACCCTTGTTAGAGAGGGTCCTCAAAATCAAGCTTAATCTGTCGCTTGATGAGCAACAGAGTAGGGTGAAAGATGAGTGGGAGAGAAAATGACACAATGTATTTTGTACTTCTAGTGCAATGGGAACAAAAATAGACTTCTCTATGGGGAAACGTACAAAAGCTTAGTATTAAAGGAGATCTAAGTACGGTGGAAGAAAACTTGTAAGAAAACAAATACACCAGATAAAGCAAGGAGTTTAAAGTTTTATCAGATGAGTCTGCAAACAATGATTATAAAACCAACATCAAGGAATGCAATAAGGACATCAGTTAACGTCTATGAATTACATTCATTATTTGGCATTATATAATTTATGCTGATAATCTCTAATACTCACCCAATGCCAGTTAGATGCTGCAATATATAGAAAATGACTTTGACTTTGAACTTTGTTAGCCTCTCTTGGAGATATATTTTTAATGGTCTAGTGGAAATGCCAACAAATTGCTGAAGCCAGGGGAGATCTCAAGGAGCAAGACACGTTTATTTCTTAATAATAAAACAAAAATGCTTCATGCAGATGTCATATCCATTACCAAAAATGCTCAAAATAAAGAAGATTCTTCCTTGTCAGAAAGGCTGGCATAGCAAGGTCACATTTAAGCTCTGTTGTAGACCTGCAGAACCAATCAGCTTTGAGGAAAATGGTTTTGCCATCTCAAGATTTTAAGGTAAAAAAAAAATCCAATTTAAAATTTATAATGTGTTATTACAGGAGCTGTAAAATCAAGTCTCTTATTATGTATAATAATAGTCCAGGAAAACGAGCTTACAGCAGTAAGATTTAGAAGATGCTTTCCTTGGTGAATTTGGGTTTTGAAGTATAGAAACTTTGTTTGTACAAAGATGTCTTAGGAACAAAAGTGAATATTAACTATATGCTATTGTCATAAATCATTAGCTTTCATCAAAAGGCAAGCCTATGTATATATTCAGTTTTATGCATTTAATTATTTTTACATGTAATTAAAATGATCTGGAATGTCATATCCATGGACAACTCAGTCACATGATTTCATTTGTATTACATAAGGCTAGAAGAATTTTGGAAGAGCTGGGTAAAATGAACTCTAAGCTATTCATGATAATACGTGAAGATAGGAATTGAGAAATTCCTATTCACTGAAGGGGTTATGTTATGAATTTTTTTCTGAAATATGACTTTCCATAATAAAGATTCCACTTTTTAATAAATAGGCCAATTATACTTTTAATTGACAAGAGCAAGCTTTGCCATCTTTGCTGAAATTGGATTCTCCTGTTGTCTTATGGCTTCATGAGAGAAAACATTTGTTGTGGTGATATTTGCTTATGTTAATGTTAGGATTTAAAAACTAAGAATGACTGAATTAGATGCCTAAAGCTGGTTCCTACCTGGTACGATTGTGCACATCCATTCATCCAGTGGTTGCACATGGTGCTGTTCTTCCAAAGCATAAGAAGTGCCATGTCCTTTCTCTTGGGCCAGATAACACTGCCTTTCTTAGCTTCCCCTGTTCCCCAAATTTAGTGCCACAAAGAATAAAATTGTGCTAGAATATTTGACTTTAAGTGAGGAATATCTTTTAAGTCTGTGTGTCTCCAAGATGTGCAAAGGTATATCTGCTTCAAGTGCTTGGTTGCCCTTGTCTGATTTTGTAGAAACTGAGTAGCAATTATAAACATGTATGTCCATTGAGATGAATTTGCAGATGGTAGGACACCTAGGGGACAGCGTATTCTTGGAGGTGAAGTGGGAATTGCGAAGCTGGATGACCTGGCCTGTGCTTGTGCCATTCCCATGGAGGCAGGATCTTTGATCTTGACCTTAGCCAATTTTTAATATCCTCTCATTGCTCTAGATTTTAAGCCAGTAGGACCAGAAAAGTATTTTGATTTCTTACACTAGCTAAGGTAGAAAAAGGCTGGGTTTTAGAGCTGCCAGTTCTGAGTTTAAACCTTCCACAAATTATCCAACTGTTCAGTTTTCTGTTCAGTAAAATGAAGGAAATATTATCTACCCCATATGTTTTTTCTAAGAAATAACTGAAATAATAAATGTAAAACACCTGGCCCCTGAGGATGACTACTGGTGGCTGACTTATCAATGCATGGAGGTACTTTTATGGAACCATGTTATATTCATACCTTAGAATGATTTACTAAGGATCTAAGAGCAACAAACACGGTCATAGTTCTCAGAGCAAATAGATCCTCTTCTATAGCACAGCTATTGAGCTGAATTTCTGTGGATTGTTATTAGCAGAGCACCCCAATACTGCAGGATCACTACATTAAGCCCCTAAAATCTGGGTCTTAGGGATCCATTACTGGGGCCACGTAGCATCCTTAACCTTGACTTGTCTCTGAAACCATTTATACAGCATATTCTTAGGCCCTAGATCTGAGAAACTCTTCTAACATAAGAGAAGAAAAGGTGCAGGTTAAACTCTTGCTGATAAAATGGTTAATAATACTTTACTCCACAGACATTTCCGAACAGGCTTCTTCATGTAAAACCCTGTCTTACATGGCCTCCTATCCTGCATGGAATATCAGGATAGGAAATTTTCTGAACTAGAACTCAGAAGTGGATTCAAATTCTGCCTCCCGTAACTTACTTGTTTTACAATCTTGGTCAAGTGACTTCATCTCTTTTAGCTTTACTTTCCTCGTTTGTAAATTGAGAGATAATAATACTATTCCTTTCATGGATTTATTGAGAATTTAATGAGATAATCCATTTAATGCTCTTAGCACTGTATCTCAAATAAATGTTATAAATAAATAAATAGATAAATAAATGTTATCCATTATAATTATTATTAGAGCTTTCCTAAGCTTTTATTTACTGATCACTGACACATTTACTAAAGATTTCTGAAGAACATTTCTCCTCATCGTGCTTATTTACTCACTAAGAAAAGACAGAAAAACAAACAAAAGAACCTCCAAAAGAGCAATCGAACATCTACATAAACAGAATATGGAAGAGAGAAACCGGATCATAAAGTTCATCTGATTCTGTTCAATTTAAATCTGGCTTTTGGTCTAGAAAAAGTTACTCAGTAACTGTTGGTGGGTGGTTATTGGGACCACCCTCAGATGTAGTGTTTACTTTTTTTTCTTCAGATAGAGTCCCACTTTGTTGCCCAGGCTGGAGTGAGTGTTGTGGCGTCAGCCTAGCTCACAACAACCTCAAACTCCTGGGCTCAAGCAATCCTCCTGCCTCAGCCTCCTGAGTAGCTGGGACTACAGCCACCATGCCCGGCTAATATTTTCTATATGTATTAGTTGGCCAATTAATTTCTTTCTATTTATAGTAGAGACAGGGTCTCGCTCTTGCTCAGGCTGGTTTTGAACTCCTGACCTGGAGCAATCCGCCTGCCTCGGCCTCCCAGAGTGCTAGGATTACAGGCATGAGCCTCCATGCCTGGCTAGAAAAAAATCTCTTTAAGAAGAACACAGAATTAGGTAAGAATGTAAATGAATGTTTGTTTTGATAAGAAAAAAATGGAAAAGAACAAATAGATAACAAAACAAACATTGATAAGAAAAAAATTGCAACAAATTTCAGATTTTCAAAAGGCGACAAATAGTACAAATATCACAAAATCCAGAAAAATAACATCATTTCTTCTAATTTCCTGATACACCTCTATAATGGCATCTGATTCTGCACATTTCAAGGCTCATTTGCCCTCAACTACCCATATGTTTCTAATGCCAGCTGCCATGGCCACATTCTTATTGCAGGATGACCTCTGGCCTCGCGTCTTCGGATCACATACGGAATGAGCAGGCATTGAGAGTCAGGCATGGAGGCAGGAGTGTTCCTGGAAGACATTCCTACATGAGCATGTTTTGACTACACACAGACACTTCTTTGAATCACATAAAGGTATACCACTAGACCCAAACTAAATGTCTCCCCGTCTCAACATCTTTAAAATACCCATGGCTCTTCCAGCATCATTTGATTTTAGGAGAAGTGTGATGAAGGGAACTTGGGAGTGGAAAGAGACAACAGTCTTAACCAATTGTGGGCAAATTTTATAAAAACTGATGGCCATGTGAACACATTGCTGGGCCCTCCTAGGGTGTGCAAGAGGGCTGTGCTTCCTTAGTTTTGGGATGACTTCCGCCTCTGACCCTATATTGAGCCTGTCTGCGAACTTTCTGCTTGTACCTACCTTCTAATTTGACTAGCCTTATTACTAGGTCCTGCTGTGAACTGTCCAAAAAACTTTTTGAGAAGATATATATGTATGTTTCCATAAATAATTTAATTAATAAAATAGTGACAACAAACTCTGCCTAATCATTGTTTTCTTATAGTGAAGGGCAATTTAGAATGTATAATGGTAATAACCTCATTTACTGTGCTCTAAACGCTTTAGATGCCTTATTTATATTCACAAAAACCCATATGGGATAGGTACTATGATCCCCCACCAAGAATTTGGAAAAAATGGAATCTTTGTGAAGTTAAATAACTTGCTCAAGGCCAAGTGGTAGAATGGGGATTTGAACCTAGGTCTGCTTGAGGTTAATCACTTCACTGTAAATGGTGTAGACGTATGTAGTGGGTATGTTTTACCAGTGGTGTCAGGACACCAGGATCAATAATCTATAAAGGTCTTCTCTCTAAAAACGAAGTGTGGTATGGACTTAAATAAATAGGCTTGTGAAATTTTAATTCCAAGCACTGACATAAATTGTGATTTTTTAAAAAGTCTGATTGCATAGAAAGCAAAAAAGAAAAAGGCTTGGTTCTCTTGAAAGCAAGAAAATATTCCCTTGGTACTGGAAATGTAGTGCATGCTGGGTGGAACGAATCAACCTTTAAATCAACAGTTAGCAGAAACTAGATAATTGAATAAGTTGAAACTTGTTGAGTCTATTACATCATTTCTTACCAGACATCGTCTAATCACTTTTCCAAGAAATGTTAGCCCCTGCACTGACAAATCTACATCCAAATGATGAGTACATTTCGAGCTCTCTTCCTACACAGGTGCAATCGTGTGGGTTCCCTTTGACCCCAGTCGCCACCCGAATTCATCCATCCGTTCACAGGGAGTGGATCTCACGAGCTCACCCTCAGAGTATTAGACTAAGGTGTTCTTGGACTCCAAGGTGTCATCCTTCAGATATGTTGTCTTTTTCACAACTTTGAGCAGTAGGTGCTTAACATATGGGGAAACTGAGGCTCAGGGTGATCAGCTGACACACACTCAGGGCTCAGGATACACAGAGCGTGGGTTTGCACCTGGGTCTACCTGCCTCCTCTTTCTACTTGCCAAGGCACTTTGGTCACAGGGCTGGGGAAACGCCAGCACGGGGGTCAGGGCTTGACTGGGTCCACCAGGGTTGGTAACTTCGAGCATTGCCAGCAGACGGCTGCTCTCTTTCTGGGCTTGGGCCCCTCTGGTTCTGCTTTCCTCTGGTGACTGGATCATTCTGAGCCCGCCAGCAACTCAATAACTGCCTTGTCGTCAAGAAAGGTCAGAACGCAGCACATTTAGTGTTCAAAAGATAAGTCACTGGGAGAGATTGGGGTTTTTAAACAAATGGACACTTTTCTCTCAGTGCTTTTTCTTAAGGGTTTTGTCATCACTTTCCTTTATTATAAATCTAAAGAGAGAAAAGAGAGAAAAGACCTTAAAAAGAGATAGCATAGCACATACTTTCAGTTTAAGAAATAGTTTCTAAATGAGTGGAAGATTCCACCGTGAAGAAAGAGAAAAAGCGTCTCCAAATCGCAGAATCTCAGAGTCAGAAGGGACCTTCGGGGTCGTCTGAGGCGCTGTGCCTGTCCTTCAGATCCACAGACGTAAAATCTTGGGGTCACCCCAACTCCTCTGTTCTCTCATTTTTGGGCAAATCCTGTCAGCTCTACCCTCAAGATAGATCCAGAATCAGAGCACTTTGTACATCTCCACCCACTGCGGTCTAATCTTGCCACCCTGCTCGTCCCTCTGCTCCTTTTCCCTCTTCAGTTTAGTCTCAAATCAGCAGCCAGAGATACTGAAAAACATAAATCAGATCTTGCCCCTCCCCTAGTGGCTCCTCATCTCAGCTTGTGTTAAAGTGAGCGCTTACATTACCCACAAGGCCCTCTGTGGTCTGATCTCAGCTCTCTGCAGTCCAGCTCCTACTACGCTCTGTCCCTCCTCTGCTCCAGCTACATGGGCCTCGCTGCTTTAGCTCGATCATACCAGGCATGCTCCTGCCCCAGGACCTTTGCACTGGTGGTGCTGTTTGTCTAGAATATTTTTTCTTAGAATCTGCAAGGTTCATTCCCTTTCCTCCTTTAGGTCCTCAGTCATGCTACCTTCTCAGTGAGCTTTTACCTAATGAAAATTGTAACCTGATCATCCCTTCTATCCCCCTTTCCTGCTTTATTTTTCTCCATTGCTCTCATCACCAGTTAACACATTATTTTCTTAATTTATTGTCTGTCTTCCTCCACTGCAATGTAAGCTCCATACAGGCAGGGAATTTTGTCTGTTTTCTTCATTACCGTATCCCCAGCACCTAGAACGTAGCAGGTGCTCAGTAGATATTTGTGGACTTAAATAAAATCTGACAATTCAGCACCTTTATTGTGTTGATAAAGAAGCTAAGGTCTAGAGAGAAGAATTGAGTTTTTCAGGGTATCCACCACAGTTAGGGTTAGAGTGTGGGAGGCATTGACATTCAATTTCGTGTTGATTTCACTACATGATATCTTGTGTTGAGCAGTTTTTATCACTGATAGCACATTCCATGTTTAAGACTCAGCACACCAAATAATAACAGTGAGAGAAGCAGAGAGACATAGAGAGCAAGAGAGGGAGAGCGAGATAGAACGATGGGAGTCTGACACGCATGCGTGCACATACGCAGGGTCAGGGAGGTAGGGAGAACTGAGACAGAACTGAGACAGTCTCTGTCCCCAGCTGGATTGATGCCTCCACCTGTTCCCCACTCAAGTTTACCCTCCAACCCTCCACTGTTGGGATTAATTTCCCCAAAACCAATTATTGGCCTATAACACCCTTGGTGGTTCCTTCGGAGCCATAGAACAAAACGTGAACGTCTTAGCTTGGCATACAAGCCACCACCTGCCTCCTCTTATTTTCCTCGACATAATGCCACAGGATTTTCCCTGACATCCCGACCCTCTTGCTGTAGTGTTCTATATTGCCTCTCCAGACTCTCTAGATCTTTCTGCATATTTGTCCATTTGCAGGTGTAGTTTACTGTGCCTAGAATTCCTTCTTTTCTTCTTCCTCTTGGAAAAGTACTCCGTATCTTCTGAGAGCCAGCTCAAAAATGCCCCCTTCTGTGGGACTGTCCCCTTCATTCCCAGCAGAGTTAGTGTTTCTGTCTCGTGCATGTCCGCAGCCATTGAGTCCTTTTCTGGGTGGGACCATTTACCGCAGTGTCGAATTTCCTATTCATTGTGGTGTCACCGTGTCCCTAGTGGCTGGTACGGCACCAGGGCCTAGAAGGTGCTAGAGGGTGTCCAAGATGTGTCAACTGAATGCAATAAGGCCAACTGCAGAAGCTTAGCTGAACTGGCTTTTATGATAAGTGATTATGGGCAGTAAAAGGTAGGAGGTTATTATATGTAGCTGGTTATACAGAATAAAGTTAGACTAGTGCTTACTTAAAGCTGTCTTTCATGACAACAAATAGTAAATTCTGGATTTGAGTCTCATGAAGTCAGTGTGCATTGGCAGTTTTTATTGGCAAAATTTTCATCATCTTTGCTTCTTTTTCCAATGACTATGGAAATTATGCATTTTTAGGTCCTTAACTCATTTAGTAAATATTTATTGAACACACATTCTTTAGCAGGTACTATTCTAAGGTCCAGGGGCAATGAGGTAACAAGACAAATGCTACCGCTGCCATCGTAGAGCAAATGAGGGAGCAGGCAGTCCAATCTTAAAGCCAAATATTACACAAATAGTTAATATTTTACAATTGTAATGACAGCTGATATTATATACATCAGTAGCTCTAAAAAGCATAGTAATATGTAGTATTTATTGAGCTCTTAATATGTATGAGTGAGTTACTATCCTAAGTTCTTTACATGTTGAATTTTATTACTTATTCTAAGCCTGAGTGTTGGATTCTATTATTTGCTTGTTTTGTTTTGCTTCCAGATAAAGAAGCTGGGGCACAGAGAGATTAAGTAACAGGGTCACAAGCCAGGAAAGGCAGAACTGGGGTTTAAGCTACTGTGCTATATTGTCGTTTAGTACTTGCGTAAGAAAACATATTTTCAAGTTCTAATGAAATCAGGCATGGAGTCTGGGTTAATTTACATGTTTTTTCCCACCTGATTAACACTATGACTACGAAGGGGCTACAGGGTGTGGAATGTCCCAGAAGGTAGCTCTTCTTTCTTTCTTTCATTTTCTCCAAGGAGTAGGAATAATAGTTGCTGGGCCGCCCACCCATAGACGTGCTGAAGCTTCTGGTTTCTGGGAATCTGTCCTGCTTACTTCACGGAGACAGCAAAGCCCTAGACAGTCATATTCAAATGATATCCACAGTGTGCTAGACATGTAACTCCAGGGTTGACTTTTTCACGTCAGTTTTTCCAAAACACAGCTTTTAATAACACCCATGCATTTCTAGTTTGTGAATAAATTAGAATGAAAATTCCTATCCTCTCTGGAAAACCTGCAGTCATTTCCTTTACTGTGCTGGCTACAGCTTATCTTTAAGTCATTACCAAACCTGTGGTTAGGTGGGTCTCCAGGGAGAAAGCTGCTGAGCCCTGGGGAAAGATGAAAGTGTAGGGGGAGAGCCGAGGGCATCAGCAAAAGGTGTTACGACAAACAGCTGCGTAATGATCATTTCTTGACGCTGGGAAGTTTTGTTTCTCATGTCTGGCTTCGGGGTGTTCTCCGCTGTTTCTACGTCCCGCCCGCCCCCGTCTCTAATGTTTATGGAACAAAGAAATCATCTAAACTTCTGGTTTGGTCTCCTTCTTTGAAAGATGCAGCACAGTCTGTCTGTTGATGTCACTGGACTGGTAGTCACATGCTGTATTCGGGAGTCAACTTTTTAGTACCGAGCAGTTTCAGATGGAAGAGGAACACACTCAGGTGTTCAAAACTTTTATATATTTGAGACTCATTTTCCAGAAGAGAGTATTTTCAAGTTCTTATAAAATTCAGACACTGAGTCTGGGTCAGTTTGAATATGTGCTTTACCTTGTACAATATCCTACACTGCTGGGTATTTAAATGAGTACATTAGGGTTTCTTTTTCTTTTTCTTTTCTTTTTTTTTGAGACAGAGTCTCACTCTGTTGCCCAGGCTAGACTGCCATGGCATCAGCCTAGCTCACAGCAACCTCAAATTCCTGGGCTCAAGTGATCCTCCTGCCTCAGCCTCCTGAGTAGCTGGTACTACAGGCACATGCCACTATGCCCGGCTAATTTTTTCTATATATTTTTAGTTGTCCAGTTAATTTCTTTTCTATTTTTAGTAGAGATGGGGTCTTGCTCTTGCTCAGGCTGGTCTCAAACTCCTGACCGTACCCGGCCACATCAGGTTTTTTTTTTTTTTAATATATATTTTTTTATTTCGGCATTTTTTTTAATAAATGTATTTTGTTCAGCATATTATGGGGATACAAATGTTAAGGTTACATAAATTGCCCTTGCCCCCCCCTCGAGTCAGAGCTTCAAGTTTGTCCATCCCCCAGATGGTGCACATCGCACTCATTGGCTATGTATATACCCATCCCCTCCCCACCTCCCACCTGCCTGACACTGGTTAAATGTTATTCCTAAAAAAAAAAAAAAAAATGTTATTCCTATATGTCCACTTAGGTGTTGATTCATTAATACCAATTTGCTGGTGAGTACATTTTGCTGGTGAGTACATGTGGTGTTTGTTTTTCCATTCTTGGGACACTTCACTTAGTAGAATGGGTTCCAGCTCTATCCAGGAAAATACAAGATGTGCTATATCACCATTGTTTCTTATAGCTAAATAGTACTCCATGGTATACATATACCACATTTTATTAATCCACTCATGTATTGATGGGCACTTGGGTTGTTTCCACATCTTTGCAATTCTGAATTGTGCTGCTATAAACACTTGAGTGCAGGTGTCTTTTTTATAGGGTGTCTTTTGTTCTTTTGGGTAGATGCCCAGTAATGAGATTGCTGGATCAAATGGTAGGGTTTCTTAACCTTAGGTCTGTGCATGAACTTTAGGCTGTCTGAGTAATCACTAAAATTATAGGCAGAATTTTTTTTTTTTTTGAGACAGAGTCTCACTTTGTTGCCCAGGCTAGAGTGAGTGCCATGGCGTCAGCCTACTCACAGCAACCTCAAACTCCTGGGCTGAAGCAATCCTCCTGCCTCAGCCTCCCAAATAGCTGGGACTACAGGCATGCGCCACCATGCCCAGCTAATTTTTTCTATATATATTAGTTGGCCAATCAATTTCTTTATATTTATACTAGAGACAGGGTCTCGCTCTGGCTCAGGCGGGTTTCGAACTCCTGACTTCGAGCAATCCGCCCGCCTAGGCCTCCCAGAGTGCTAGGATTACAGGCGTGAGCCACTGTGCCCAGCCGTAGGCAGAATTTTGTGTGTTATTTTCATCAACATTTTGGGGGAAGATGATTCATAGCTTTCATTAGATTGTCAAAAGAATGCTTGACTGCTGTGAAGGGTCTGTGTGGGAGAACACGCAGTGGGAAGGCCGGAGGCTTGGGTTCCTCAGCCTTCAGTACAACTAGAACTCGAAAAAAGCCATTCCTCTTCTGGGCACGAATCTCCTCACCCATAAGTGAAAAGCTTGAATTAAATCATTGTTTTTCCATAGTTTATTCATGTACATGATCATTTATGGACTGTCTTTATGATTATTGCCATATCTGATTACAAACTATATTATTTACTTGGTATTTTTTCTTTCACGTCCACACTTAAAAAATAAAATCTATTTTAAAAGGAATCTCGAGGATGTTAGTACTTTGAGATGGGAGTCTGTCAACCTCCTCATCTGCCACCAAATTAATAAACGCCTCTTTCCTTCTCCTCGAATGACTTGTGCTTGTTGTCCTGACGTGGCCTTGGGAACCCGTGTGAACTCTTGGGAACAGGACGTGGCGTCCCTGGGCGCGTTAGCACCCCGTGGAAAGGCGCCGTGACTGCTGGAAGAGGCAGGAGCAGCCCCGTGAGAAGTTGCGGACCTTTGCAGATACAAGCAACTGCTTCTCGAGGTGGGAAATCAGGGTCGGCCTCAGGCGCGGCCGGGCCTGTGTCGCCTCCGGCAACTTCCGGCTGTCTCCCGGAAGTGGACGCCACTCCGCGCAACCCGGACTGAGGGGAGAAGGAGGTGGGTCCGCGCAGTGTCTGGGTCCCGCCACGGTTCGAGCCCTGCGGCAGGGCGTTCGTGTTGAGGCACCTTTTGGGGGTTGAAGTCGTGAGGCTGAGCCGAACTAAGAACCCGGTTGGAATTCGGAGCCCACTCGGGGTTTCCAGAGGATGGGGGAGTAGGCCACCGCTCTGGGGAGGGTCTGAACCTTCCAGCCGCTTGGAGTGGCGTTCACCCCTTCGGATTCCAGTCACCGTCTCCGCTCGCGGTGGCGTTTGTTCTCTTCGGATTCCCATTTCTTTGCTAGGCCCTGGGAGTTTTGCGTGGGCATCCCCTGTATCGTCCGTCTGTGATTTGTGCGTTTTGTCGCGGCGTGAGGAAGCTCCACGTCCAAGTCCGTTGGGAAAACACGCTGGCTGAACGGTAGCTCAGTGAGGCGAAGGCCGGCGTAGGCGCGGGCTGTTCGATGCGGATCTCTTGACTGACAGGCCGGGGAGTTTTAGATCGCTTGCGTTGGCGAATTCCCTGTATTGCCTGTGTTCGGTTGTTGTGAGTTTTCGTGCCGCTTGTCTAGTTAGTTTTTTGTGTTGTGGCGCTGCTCGTGTGGCGTGTGAGGAAAAGTAGTGGTCGATGGTCCTTGGTTTTATCCGGAGCTGTTGGTTCTTGTAAAATTCAGAGTTCAAGTGGTTGACCCGCCACTGTAGAGGTAAAATGCTGGGTCTCAAGCCCCCTGCTTATCTCTGCTTGAGAAAAACTCACTGTTTATGGCATATAAAATGCTTTATGTTTGGATGTTTTTTCTTTTTCTTTTTTTGCCGTACTGCTGGTAGAAGTATGGATGATTTTTGGTGAATGAGGTTCCCCTGGAACCTTTGCCCCACTGGAACCCCTGCAGCCTGCCAGGGCGAGGGCCTGGGCGAGGCCACAGCCTGGGGCAGACCTGGCGCCCGGCAGGAGGGAGGCCGGCAGGAGGGAGGCCGGCAGGAGGGAGGCCCGGTGCACACGGCTAGGAGCAGCCTTCTTGGCCCGCGGCCTTGGCCAGGGAGGACAGCCCTGAACCCACTCTTCAGTCCCATGCCCAGAAAATTGTGACTTGGGGCTCGGAATGGCCCTTCCCAGCAGCAAACTCAGCTTGGCCCCGTGGGAACCTTGGCTGTCGCAGGGCAGTTTGTGGCACTATCAGATGGAGGACTTGCACGCGCAGCGGCAGGCTCCTCTGAGGCAGCCAAAAGGAAAGGGCAAGAAAGCTGCCCCTGACTGACTTTTTGCGAAGAAGAAGGACCTTGAAAGCAACATTGCCCACATTGTCAAGGACTGCGGGTGGCAGGAAGCCTCCAGGAAAGCAAATAGTTTAAGTCCAGGATTCAGACGGTGAAGGAGAGGACCAGGAACGCCCTGCCTCTAAATATTCCCACAGGAGCCCTGGGCAAAATGGACAGGGATTCGATTGGCACTAGCCGCATGAACAGGAGCCGTCTGAGGGACCCCTTCCCTGGCTGCCACCCCGACCCTGGCACCAGCCATGCCTGGTGCTCTGCCAGCCAGACAAGGAGTGGCGGGGGGGAGGGGTCAGGTAGCAGTGACTCAGCCTAGACAAGTGGCAGCTGAGAAACTTGTCACAGCAGGCCCAGGAGGGGAAACCCGGCAAGTAGCAGAAGTGCCCACAGGGGTTGCTTCCGAAGCAGCAGAAACTCACCTCTGGGGGGAGGGGGATGGCTGCCAAGCTCTTGCTGGATGAATACCAGGGCCTGGTGACATGTACAGGAGACTGTCCTTGCACTTTGAAGTTCGGTCCTCAGCAAGCCTGCACATTATTACAGCATTGGAAAGATGAAAGCTACCAAGAGTGAGTAAGGATATTAAGTATGCCACTAAAATAATGGCCCATTAGTAGGCCATGACCGAGCCCAAGTGGGTGGCCAGCGTGACTAAAAGGAATCAGGCCCCTGGCAGAGCTGCTAAGGAGGCCGCTGGAGTGATCTGTTCCTCAGGGCCTTAACACCCTAGCTAGATTTAGATCCCCATCAAAACTAAAGACTACTGGGAATCTGACATTTGGAATGGCACAGCTAAATGGAGACAATTCTCATAGACTTATCTCCTACCCAAAGTTTTGGTTCAGCCTCTTATGAGGCACCTACATAAATACACACATTGGGAGAGTGATGCCTCGATGGATTTGGTGGGACCTCATTTGAGAGGACCCTGTTTGCAACTGTTCATGTACTTGGGAAGTCCAAGGACACAAAGGTGACCTCCTTCGCAGGGTGGCCACCATGTGGGGGTCCTCCTTTTTGATGATTGGCAGTTTCACTCGGATGCCTAGGCTTGTATCGGTAGATACCTTTTCAGGCTGGATAGAGATTTGTCCTCCCCGAATGGAGAGAATGTTTGAGGTTCTAAGATGGGCTCCTACCAGGAGCTGCTGGCCTGAGACAGGGCCTTCGCTGAGTTCCTGCACACGCACACCAGCACAGAGCAGGCACAGGCCTTGGAGGACGACAGGATGATGGTCGTCAGCAGTCCAGGAAACGAGTCTGAGCAGGTAGAGAATAGCATGCTGGTAATGGCCGGACGCTGTGGACTGACAGCGACAGAGACAGCTCAGTAGCTCCTCCTCCACCTGACCAAGCCCTGGGCGTTTCACAAGAGTGACAGTGAACCCTCCTTTTTAGTGGAGGTTACCCAGCAAGTAAGCAAAGCTCTACAGCTAGAGAGGCGGTTGCTGCCTGTCCTCCTCTGGATAAGGGTGGCCCTCTAGCAATGAGCTTAAGTTAAGACCCTAAGACGTAGTTTATGAGAGACCCTTCCTAGCATCCCGAGGTAAGTGCAGTAACAGAACCATGAATAACAAATAGTAAAATAAAGCAATATGTCAAAGGAGTGGGTCAGGTGCTAACCATTATGCATGAGTTTGCCCCATTGAGGTCCCTTCCTCCATGAGAAACAAAGAAGTGGAAGGGACCCTACGACGTGCCTCTAACAGCTCAGACCTTATTAACATGGTCAGAAGTGAAAGCTTGCATCCATCACACCAAAGATAGAGGGATGACTCCTTAGTGAGGGTTTCCCCAGGCTATTGCTGTTTCTACTGATCTGTCTTGCTGTTGCGTGTCATCCTAAACCTCGTTTGGTACAAGTATTTCTGTACATGAGTTCTGAATTTGCAGAAGCCAGTCTCTCAGATCACCCATAGGGTGCAACTATAGCTCTGCACTCAGAAGTCTCATGATTCTTTGCTAACCCACCCCTGTATTGGACATTGTGTACAAGATAGTCCATTTCACCTGTCAGTCCTCAAAGCTGTAGTTATTGCTAGTTCCCCTTTTCAACTGATAATCTGTACCTTCCACCTAAAATGTCACCCCAGTTCAGCAGGAAGTAGCTTGATGAATGTCACCCATCCTCCCATAGATCTGGAAGGTACAATCGATGGTGGAGAATATGTAACAGAAAATGACCTGAAAAAGGGTACAAATGTTTTCTGTCTCTTCAAAACCCCCTCACCCTTTTTGAGAACTGAAACTTACATCCCTGCCTGAGGCCAGTGGTCAGGAGGGGCAGGAGAATGTCCTTTGTTCCTTGTGCCACAGGAGATGGCTCAAGGGAATTGTTTGGGTGGGGGTCACAAGATTGTCTTAGCTGAAGATGGGATTAATCGGAGGTCATGAGATTGTCTTAGCCAAAGATAGGATTAATTAGAACCTTTGAAAATTCTGTACTTCTGCTCAGAAACAGGAATTTGGTAGTTTGAGATGGGATTCTGCCAACTTCCTCATTTGCCAGCAAATTAATAAACTCCTCTTTCCTTCTCCAAAAAAAATAATTTATTTTGTGCATCTGTAAGTGGAAAACCAGCATCACTTGTAAAAATAAAAAAATAGGTTATTCATGTACTACATAAAGATTGTTATCTTTACACCAACAATAGGTATGCCACACCTGACACAGTGGTATAATGGATACACAGTCGCCCCTTAGTATCCATGGAGATTGGTTCTAGGACCCCCTTGGGATACCAAAATCCAAGGATGCTCAAGTCCTTTACATAAAATGGCATAATATCTGCCTGTCATCTATGCACCTCCTCCTGAGCACTTTAAATTATCTCTAGATTACTTGTAATACTTAATACAATGTAAATGCCATGTAGCCAGTTTTTATACCATATTGTTTAGGAAATAATGAACAAAAAGTAGGTACGCATTCAATACAAATGTAACCACCATAGGCTTAACTACATTTTCCATCTGCAGTTGGTTGAATCCATAGTTGCAGAACCCAACAACATGAAGGGATGACTGTATTATTTTTGCCACTCCAGATTCACTGTCCACTATTCTCCACCCAGAAGAACCCAGGAAACACTTCCTTCAATAAGGTGTTATCTACCTGTAGACCAGATATGATAATGAGGAATGCTGCTTTGGAATACCAATGGGAAAAATAGGAGCCTGAAATAGTAGAGTCCAGGTGGTGATGCTTATCTCTCATAGACCAGGAGTGTGCAGGGACCACAGTGGGCCATAGGATGGAAGGTTAATCGGTGTGCTTTGACCAATAGGATTCTGTGGAGATGGCTAGATGATCATGGGTCTGTAGAAAAACATCAATGGACATTCTTTTAAGGTGCTGCTTAACACAAAAAGACAAAATAATTCCAGGTTCACTGACCCTAACTCAGATCACTGTAGTGGGATTCATAGTTTCTTATCTATTTCCCAGGACTACAGCCCCTTAATGAGGTGAGATCAGGTCCCTGTGAGAAAGGACCCTGCAATGTTGCCAAATTGTAACCATGTAAGTTTTGCTAAGGCTCCTCCAGAGAGTCTTGAAGCAATTTACTAGGGAGACTGTATGGTGGGGTGGGAGAATGAAAATATCCAGACTTTCTGGAGATTATTAGATAGTGGTTCTGAACATTAAAAGCCTTTATAGTTTACTGATTAAAACTTGTAGGCCAGGCGCGGTGGCTCACGCCTGTAATCCTAGCTCTCTGGGAGGCCGAGGCGGGTGGATCGCTCAAGGTCAGGAGTTTGAAACCAGCCTGAGCAAGAGTGAGACCCCATATCTACTATAAATAGAAAGAAATTAATTGGACAACTAATATATACATAGAAAAAGTTAGCCGGGCATGGTGGTGCATGCCTGTAGTCCCAGCTACTTGGCAGGCTGAGACAGAAGGATTGCTTGAGCCCAGGAGTCTGAGATTGCTGTGAGCTAGGCTGACGCCACGGCACTCACTCTAGCCTGGGCAACAAAGCGAGACTCTGTCTCAAAAAAAACAAAAACAAAAACAAAACAAAACTTGTAGAAGCCAGATGATAGGTTGAATCTTGGTCCACATCCAAGTAATAGTGTGTCCAGTGGATCTATCAAGTGATTATTCCACCAGTTCCAGAATATATGGTAGGAATAGGTATATCTAGGAACTGGAAGAATCCCATAGTGATTCCTACACCAGTGGAAGGAAGCTCCTAGAACTGTATTCCTTCTTCCTAACAAAATACTAAATCTTGTAGAAAGAATTGTAGAGATTAGTGTTACTGTTGGAAGCTTGAGAGATACAGGGAAGATGTTTGGCTGTATGGGTCATGGGAAATTACAGTGGATTTTTGCAAACTCAGTCAGGTGGTGATACCAGTTGCAGATGTATTTCCAGATGTGGTAACTTTATTGGAGCAGATCAGTATAGCCCATGGCACCTAGTATGTATCTGTTAATCTGGCAGATGCTTTCCTTCCAATCCAAGCAGTAAGAAACATGAGAAGCAGTTTGCTTTTCAAAGAAATGGACAATATACATTTATACTCTCTTGCTCTAGAACTATGTGAACTCCCCTGCAATCTGTAATATATAGTCCTGAGGAACCTTGATCATCTTTATATCCTATAGGACATGATGCCTGTCCGAGAAATTGACCACACAATGCAACAGGATTTGATTAACATGTAGTAGCAAGCCAGAGGATGGAAAATAAATGCTGCAAAGGTTCATGGGGCTGATGACATTTCTAGGGGTCTAGTAGTCTAAGGCATGTTGTGAGAGCTAAAGTTGTTGGCAAATTGTTGCATCTTGCACCGCCCTACAAGGAGAAAGAAGCACAATGGTTGTTGGACTTCTTTGTGTATTGAAAGCAACATATACCACATATCGTATAACCTGAAAGGCTGATGGTTTTGTGTGGGACTTAGCACATGAAAGAGGTCCATGCTGTAATGTAAGCTTCCCTGTCACTTTGGCATTATGACCCAGAAGACTCGATGTTCTGGAAGTATTTGTAGTTGTATGTGACCTGAGGCAAGCCCTGGTAGGAGAATAATAGCACAGAACCTTAGGGCTTTTTTGGTGAAAAGTAGTTCTTGCCTCACTCCTGGGCCCTTATAGAGACAATATTCCTGACCATGGGATGCCAAGTGATTATGTTATTTGAGTTGCTGATCTTGGGCTAGGTGATACATCATTCACTGAATCATAAATTGAACACAGGCAGAAGAATTTCATTGTAAACGGAAATAGGCATGACACCAGGCTTCAGCAGGTCTGGAGGGCTCAAGTAAATTGCACAAGCAAGTGGCTCAGACTTCCACACATTTCCTTTTGACAACTTTATTATTTTTAAAAATTTATTATTTTTAATTTCTTTCTTCTTCTTTTTATTTTATTTTATTTTTTTTACCCAACATAAACTTTGACTAACTTTTGACAACTTTAATGCTTTTCTGTCAATCCACAAGTTTGACTTCAAGGGGAGTTCCTTATGACTAGAATAATCAGATGTCCAGGTTTGCCTTCGATAGTAGTGGTTCATACTTGTTGTCTAACTTACTCGTTAATGTTGACAACTCCCTTTCATTGTTAAGGGTGTCCCAGTTTGGGAGATCAATTATATGGCAACTCTGTTTATGACCAATTAATAGAGAGGAAAGAGTGTGTGTCTGGCTCATGGATTTCTGTGCGGTGTTCTGGCATCAGCTGGAAGTGGACAGTCCATGCACTACAACCCCACTCAGTGGGCAGAACTTTAAATTGCATTTCTGGTGTCTATTTTGTGTGAAAGGAAAGATGCCCTAAGATACAGATCTATACTCCTCAGGGTTAGCACCAGACTGGTCACCTGGTCAGGGACTTGGAGAGAATAAAACTGGAAGATTGGTGATAAGGATAAAGAAGACAAGTTATGGGGACAGCCCTCTCTATGGGACGTAGTGTGAAGATACCTGTTTCTCATGTAAACGCCTGGGAAACCAAAGTGGAGGAAATTCTCAATAATCAAGATGGCCCCTTCTGAGAGTGACATTTAGCCTCTTTCCCTGGCTACTATGGTGTTTGCCCAGAGGGTCAGTGTTTGAAGTGACGATGGTGGCAGGGGTAGATGTTTTTCAAGGACTCAACAACATAGCACGCTCCCTCATCAAAGTTGGTCTAGCTATTACTACCATTAAGTGCCCAGCTGCCAATAACAGAGGCCAGCTTTGAGCCCCTGATATGACAGCACTCACCAGGGAAACCAGCACATGTGGGCTCACAGATGCGTGCTCTGAATTACAAAGAAGGACCCTACGGGCAATGGAGTGCAAATGGAAAAGCACAAATTCGTCAGATAACAGGAACAATTCCATTCTTCCACTGTGACTGCTGCTGTTTTGCTGAGTTCTCTTTATGAAAAGGATCAGTTGAAAAAGAAGGAAAGTACCATGATTGAGCAGTTTCATCTGTGTACTTTAACTCATTCAGTTCTCACAGCCCTGGGTGCTAGGTGGTAGCCCCGTTATAGAAATGAAAACACAGGTGCAGAGAGATTAAGTTTCATATCTGAAGTCCCATAGATGATAAGAGGCGATGCTAGGTTTGAGCCCAGATCTTCCTGCATGTCTTGGACCATACTGCTCTTTAGGAGACTGTCTGGGATGTGAAGCAGGGTCTTGTCAGGTATCTGCTGGCTACTGTGGAGGTCATTCTTCTACCCTTAGACCTTTACCAGAGCCACTGGGGAGGCTGAATTTTTATCTTCCATATGTCTCTTTCAGCTCTAGTCTATGAAGTGAGCATGAGCAGAGAACCCAGCCTGAAGAGAGGGAGGCAATAGATGGTGACCACTTGCTCCTGCTAAGGCTCCTGGAGTATCCCAGGTGAGGAGGCATCTCAGGACTCTTTTCTCCTAGACTGCATCTGTGGACTCTCCATCAGGACATGGAAGGGAGTCTCAGTTTCATGGAATCTAAGACCTGGGCTGGGCAACTTAACAGAAGGTGGGGAGAGTGGGGTAGGGGGCCACTTTTTAGGGGTGACAAACTCTGGGCTTGGGACCTCTTGATTTAGGCATATAGCCCTGACTGACACACTTAGCCTTGGTGACAAGCAAGGGTCATTCTTTGGAGGCTCTTTTTCCATGTTATATTTCATAGGAATGAGCTGATTCTCACATGGTACCCACAAGACTCTTCTTGTGTTTCTTACCCTTGGAGGCCTCACTTGGCAGATGTCGTAGATACTGTTTTCTGAGAAACTTGTCCCACCCAGCCCCTGTAGTGCCCCTTAGGGTGGGCTAGGGGCCTCTTCTCTGGGGTCCGGGGGCACCCTAAGCTTGGCCTTCTCATAGCACTTTCCACATGTGCTGTAGGGTTGAGTGTATCTATTATATGTGGCAATATTGTTGTTGGGATAATATTTGTGAAGTAATTGAGCTTGGCCTAGGGTTTTGTTAATCTAGTGATTGTCTAGTGATTGTCATGCCCATTGTAAGCTTTGAAGGAGGGGACTGTGACCCTTTTGTCTTGCACAGTGTCTAGGATATGGATAGATATTTAATACACTTCTGATGAAAGAATGAATGAATTGAATAAAACAAGTTAAAGTGTAGCAAAAGTAGGGGATGAGTATGCTTTTCTTAATGACCTAAATATATATAAATAATAAGCATACAATTTCTGATATTGTCAGTGAGAAAAATTCTTTATTTAAAATAGGCTAAGTGGGTTTTTTTTTCCTAGATTAAATAAAATACTCTACAAATGAGAATTTAAAATGCAAAATACCAAACCCAATAATACTAGTCAGGAGTTCTTCACCAATCCCCACGTAGGAAAGTTTCAATGAATTAGCTTAGAATTCTGAGAATATGTGCCTTTCTTTGCTTAGAGAAAAAAAGCAGTGCCACATTTCCTGGATATAATAATGTCATGCTAGTCAGAGAAATTCTATAATTCTTAAGACAGTAAGAAACAGTGATTATCCAATGCTGAGACTCTTAGACTCGCTCTGATGTTATTAATAGTATTTCTAAATCACAGAGACAGTTGACACATTTTATTTCAGTAGGATATTGGAAGCAAGAAGGGGACCTACACTATTTCTAGCCACTTGTATTTATTAATACATGCTTAGTGCTTTCAATGCCTTTGCTGCAGAAGGGTAATAAGTGTTTTGGCAAAAAGGTACACTATGGGGACAAAGCCGGGAAGCTTGTGCCTACAGAAGGTGGCTGACAGCTCCGGGCTGTCAGGGCTCTTGGAAATGCCACGCATCGTGCACAATCTGGGGCTGCTGGGCCTTGTCCCCCGGCACGGATGTTTCCAGAGGGTCTGGGGTCATCGTGGTGTCTGTGACTGCTTCCAGGGGTGTGGTCATGTCAGCACCGTAGGTCTCGTAAACATCGGCTAATTCAGGCGTCATCAGTGGGTCAGCGGCTGCTGGGGTGACACTGGGAGGTCCCATCCTCTGCCCTGCGGGGCCCCTTGCCAGGCTGGGGTCAATGTCCTCAGGGAAAGCCAGGAGCCCTGTGTGGGCGTCAGGTGCCAGCTCTGGAAGGAGAGCTGGGTTTTCCGGGTTGGCTGGGTTGGCTTCCAGGATGGGGGAGTCTTGTGCACCCCCCTCACCCTTCTCAGGGCCTTTGGTTGCTGCAGCCAGTGGGGAGTCAAATTCCAGAGTGAAGTCCCCTCCCATGCCTGGATTGTGGGGCAGTCCCCCAAAGCTGGGCCTCATGGCTCCGAATCCTGGGAACATGGCTCCGTAGGCCATGGGGCCTCCTCTCCCTCCCTGGGGGAGAAAAACATTCATCAAAGACACAATTATCACATGCTGTTAATAACCACACCGTGCAATTATACCTGGTCATACTCCCTGGGGATCCATAAAATACTGATAGAGAATAGGGATTGGCTGGCAGGTTTGTGGAAGCACATTTCTCCCTAAACTGGCTTTGAACACGCTGGAGAGGATTCTGTACCCTCTGGGCAGGTGAAGACCACTCTGTGAAAGGGGGGTAGAGACTCTTCTGGAGGGGCGGGGCAGGGGGCAGCCGGGCAGAAGAAACACCTGAGTCAAAATGACTTTGACTTTAATTTTAAGAAAACAATAAGCAGTTGAAATGAGCACTCTCATAATAAAACCAACCCAAACTGAAATCCATAATCGCGTTTGTTGAGACATGTTTTGGAGGATCTCGTGAATGGCATTTTTCAATGTCCCCCAAATGAATAAAACTCCACACAAGTATTTTTTTTTGTTTTCTTAAAGCACAAGAAGTAGGAAACAGTTTGATTTGTCTGGAGGAACTAAAACAAAATGGGCAGATAGAATTCCAGAACTATTTTTTTTTCTTCCTTTGTTGCCAGGAATATAAGGACCAAAATCTTAGGCTATTTGTAGCAAGTGAGCAGGTGTGTGATTTGCATATCCGTATTCTGATTTTCACATAATTTTGACTCATTTGAAATCTTACCCTTAGTTTTTTGGTTATATTTATTGTTTCTTTTTTTCCTGTAAACTACCACAAAATCTTTTGGGAATAAGGCAGAATATAAATAACTTAATATAATAAGATGGTAATGGACACTTAATTGAATTTTGAATTTTCAGCCAGTTCTGTTGGAACTGGAAAGATAAAACATTCTTTCCTTCTACCTTCTCCTGGCTTTTCTAAGTCTCAGCTTTCCCATCGTCTCCTCCAGGCATGGCACTGTGCATTCTGGGGCTGGACTAACTGCCTTTGCTCTCCTCTTTCCCCCTAATAAAACTGTTGCTATCACTATCCCATAATTTTGACATTATCCACCCATTCATTAGACTGTAAGGTCCTTGAGAACAGAGATCTTATCTTGTCAATAGTATCTTCTGGCATACAGAAGGTGTTCAAAAATGTTGAGATGTGAGTTTTCTTTCACTGATAGTATGTGTGCATATTTATTAATCTGATGGAATCTGTAGTTGATAATGATTTGTTAATTCAGTATGGCTTTTGTTTTGTCTTGCTTTGTACTCTAACAGATGTAACAGGTAGAAAATTTCCAAGGGAAAAAGTCAAATTGTGTGAGTCTATTTATTGATCTCAAATCTTAAATGTGTAACATGCATGGACGATGATAACAGAATAAGAATATACTCTCACTGACTCAATGCACTTTGAAGTTTATAATAATCAGATTTTACATTTGGTTAATTTTCTTTTTGACCTTCCAATTTTGAGGTTTGAATTACTTGCAGTGCTGTTGAATTTGGTGTTTGGGGGGTTAAATGGTCCTACAGGGAATGGGAACTCTGTGTGAGCTACACACAGCTTTTTTGGTTTGAAGTGTTTGTAGTTCAATGTTGATGGTATTTCAGGAAAGGTTTCTCTATTGTTCCTATGCCAGGAATGGGGTAAAACCCTGTGCTTAAGAATGACCATCATTCAGAAATGAATGATTATGTACGAAACATGATGGAATCTTTGCATACTGCTTTGGAATCAAGTTTTGATTTTGGAGTGGAAAAATCTGAGCTTGGGAGTAGAAAAGTCATGCTCATTTGGCTGTATTCATGACCAGTCATCTTGCACCAGTCATCTGTGACTGTTCTTTTTTTTTTTGAGACAGAGTCTTACTTTGTTGCTCAGGCTAGAGTGAGTGCCATGGCATCAGCCTAGCTCACAGCAACCTCAAACTTCTGGGCTTAAGCGATCTTCTTGCCTCAGCCTCCCGAATAGCTGGGACTATAGGCATGTGCCACCATGCCCGGCTAATTATTTCTATATATATTAGTTGGCCAATTAATTTCTTTCTCGCTCTTGCTCAGGCTGGTTTCGAACTCCTGACCTTGAGCAATCCGCCCGCCTCAGCCTCCCAGAGTGCTAGGATTATAGGCGCGAGCCACCATGCCCAGCCTGTGACTATTCTTGTCTGGCCACTATTTTAAGGAGAGTTAGAGGACATTACTCACGGCCATTTCTTCTGAACTCATGATGCCAAGTCTGCCAGGGGCATTCTGGTCAAAAAGAAACATTGCGTCATATTATGAACCAGCTGCCTTCTATTCCTTTCTTATCTACTCAAGACAAAGTTATGTCATATAGTTTCCCATAAATCTTAATTTTACTGCTGTGTGTAGAGGCAGAGTAAATGGAGAGATGAGTCATTATCAAATAAATGTATCCAACGTGGACAATTCAGATCTAAAAATTATTTTCTCTTCAGGGTATGTGTGTGTCACCAGAGTTATCCAAACAGGAAATGTGTCTCCTGACTATTTAAAAGAATAGTTATTTGGAATCTCTTGTGTAAGGCCTGGATTTTATAATTTTAGCTCTTAAGATGGCATTTAATTAAAAATTATTTTTAAAAATAGAATATGGACTTACCAGTTGATTTGCTCCATAAGACATGTAAAACATTCCTGGGTAAAGCTAAATAAAACACGATAGTTACCACAAAATGCGTTTTCTAAGGGAAAAACTTTTAAGTAAATTGCAGTCAGAAAAGTGGCATTAAAAAAAAAAACTTACTGGAGATTGTTTATTTTGTGTCATTGGTCCCCGAGCTATCAAACGGGCTATTTGGAATATCTTTAAATGGTAGAAAACAGAATAAGTAATTTACACAGGTAAATCCCCATTATAGTAATTTATAAGAGTTATATGAAACATATTTTTAGATGAATTACTATGAAAAATAAGTATTTTATATTTAAGAAAACAAAGGAACCAGTTATATTTCATATTCATGGATAAATGGGACAATTAAAAAATTTCACTCTTCTTTTTTGAAGTATAAAGGTATTTTTCCCAAGAAAGTATCTCTCTCAGCTCTCTACTTACTGATGGACCTTGTGGATGAGCAAAATCCATTGCTGGGAGCTGTATCACAGAGAAATATTAAAATTACCAGTCAAAATAGACAAGGTGAACTGAACACATACTTGTTTACAATTACAATGAAACAATCTAAAATGGGTTTCTCTGTTCTACTTTCTTTTTAGTCTTTCGGGGGGCACGACCCAAGAAATTACAGTTGTCTTTTACTCACATGACAAGTGTATGTGCAGGTAGATGAGGCATGTCTACCACGGAGAGTGAAAAATAATGAACTCTGAAATTGGAACATACTTGGTTGGTTTGAATCCTGGAACTGTCACTTAGTTTTTCTGTAATCCTGGGCAAATTTTGTAACCTTTCAAAGTCTGTCTTCCTGTCTTTTTTTTTTTTTTTGAGACAGAGTCTCACTCTGTTGCCCAGGCTAGAGTGCTGTGGCATCAGCCTAGCTCACAGCAACCTCAAACTCCTGGGCTCAAGTGATCCTCCTGCCTCAGCCTCCCAAGTAGCTGGGACTACGGGCATGCACCACCATGCCTGGCTAATTTTTTCTATTTTTAATTGTTTGGCTAATTTGTTTCTATTTATAGTAGAGATGGGGTCTCGCTCTTGCTAAGGCTGGTCTTGAACTCCTGAGCTCAAGCAATCCTCCTGCCTTGGCCTCCCAGAGTTCTAGGATTACAGGTGTGAGCCACCGCACCTGGCCTGTCTTCCTCTCTTTAAAAAGGCCGGTAATACCTATTTTTATAAGATTGTAGTCAGGATGATATGGGGGAATGTTAAATGCCTGCAGTATGCTAGTTCCTTTTCTGTCCACTGCATTTTTCTCAGTGTTATTACAAGGTACTTTTGCATGGCTGTTGTTTCTCTGTCAGCTGGACAACAATGCAAAATCCTACTTGTTATGCTGAGGGATCAATCACTCTTCTCAAGCTTTCCAGCACTGAAAAAGACCAGTGATAGGAAGCCTAGACTTTTCTGGGCTGTTCTGTTTCCTCTGGAAGTTTTCATCTTTTAAATGAAGAAACCAAGTTTTACAGGCACAGGGTCTTTTAGAATCCATGCCCTGTCTCTGATGGCAAAGGACAGCAACGGATATTTATGTTTTATTAAAAAAATAAGTCTCAGATATGGAAGATTGATAAAGAATGTGTTTGTATTTTTGTACATTATGCCTGAGGGCTATTATAATTTAAAAGCACCCTGAAAATTGTTTTTTTTTTATTAGGTTAGAGAGTGATGCTGATCTGACTTGAGAGCAAGGAAGTACCTCGGGCTTTGGTGGCTTGTCTGAAGGTGCTGCTGGCTGCTGAATCGCAGGCAGTTCTCCTTCCTGCAAGGGCAGCTGTCCCAGGTGGGCTGGAGGCTGAGGCCCTCCCTTCTGCTCTGTGGCCTGGATAGCGTTGGCAGCAGTGGGCTGGAGGAAAGGTTTTAGTCCTGCCTGCTGAGGTTGCAGGGATGGCTGTGATGGGAGAGGTGGGGGATGCACAGGCAAAGAATATTCATACTGCAGAGAGATTTGAAGAGAGTATCAGGAAAGAATGGCTCATTAAGCTGTGGTGTCTAGAATTTCTAAAGCAAAAGGGCTTGGGGTGCTTTCTGTCTGGAAAGGAGGCTGGAGCACTTGTCTCAAGGCTCTGTTTACATGGGAAATACCGATTTACTTACAGTCAATGTTATCTGGGAGGTCTTGCTTGTGCCTGCCTCCCCTACCTCCTTTGGGACCAGCATTGTTCATGAAGATGGGCTACCTGAACTTTCTGGTAGAACAAGTCTCTTTCTCCTCTGGGTTCCCATAGCTGCCTGCAAATATCTTTATTTTGCCACGTTTCCACTGAATTATAATTATTTGTTACAAATCTTTGTCCCCTAGTCGATGGATGCTATATCTTATTTATCTTTATAGCTTCTGTACTTAAGTATATAACTTCTAATAAGTACCTAGCACATGATGAGTACTTAATATATTTCTTGAGTTAATGAAAAGATAAATGGTAATTAAATAAACTGACCAAATTCTTGCATGATAGAGTCCATTTTGGAAACAATCAAGTGAAGAAATAGTCACCATTATTTATGGTCCACTAAATGTGGCCTGGTAGGTAATGCTATTGCCACGGAAGGCCATATGGCATTAGAATTTCCTGGTAAAGCCTACACATTTTATATCTTCTTTTAAAAGTTACTTGTGGTAAATGGGTCCTTATTGCTTGTGGATTGGTTGCAAACTGCCCAAACTAGCCAGGAAGTCTCACAGTCATTTGTCTCTGCTTCAGCTCTTCAACCACTGCCCATTGCCAAACACCTATGACCTTTGTTCCTTATACCTCACACGTCAGCACCTTGACATATGGTGTCTTGTCGTATCTGAGCCAGAGGAGATCTGAAACTTCATGCTCCTTGGAGCCATTTTCCAATGTCTTCACTTAACACAATTTGGTTTATATATTTATTAGGTACCTAATAAATAACAGTTAACAGATTGATGTATTTATTGACTTCTGTAGGGTTCTTGATGTTATAACTGGGATGTCTGTCATCATTTGAAATTGGTCTTTGAATAATTATTTAGGAAATCTGGATTAAAATGAAAATTATCCAGGATATAGCTTGCTTCCATTTTTGGGAATTGATTACCTATTGTTATTGCTGATATCTTTAATATAGGTGTCTATATTTTGCAGGCTATCTCTTGCTTCCTATTTGAAATAAATATACAAATGGGTTGATAATTTTAAAGATTTTACTAAGTATTGAAAGCAAATATAGGCTTTGGTTTATTTGGTATGAGGATAATTTTTTGTTAATTGCTTATACTTGTCTATTGCTAATATATTCCAATTTAGAGAAGGCAAATAGGGAAAGATTGTAGAGTCTGAAGTTTCAAAGACGTTGGTGCAATGATGCGATTCACTTACTTGTTGAGTTTCATGTTCCCTTGGTCTCATCCATGGGAAAGAGGAATGCTGTGGGAGGAGACCATTCATCCACAACGAATTAAATGATTTCCCAAAGCCAAATCTAGAAAACTAAAGACATGGAGGAAAAAAAAGACATGTCATGTCTTAACATTGGATCAAACTTGGCTTTCATTTTCTAAAAAATCCACAGATAGGGTAGAGATTGCAAAGCAAAAGCGATGTTAGTTAATTTAAAATGGATAGGTAAACACACTCTGCCTTCCAACAGACTTCAATTCCATTCTAAACCAGACTGCAGTATTCCCATAAACTTGTCTGAGATTTAGCTCTTCAAGCGCTTGTGTTTTGGATTATATAATTAAATTGATAATGCAAGAAAGGATTTCTTTTTCACTAAAGAAAATTCAATATTAGTTTAATTTTTTCCCTTTCACCCTATCTTATATTGTTTTAGGCTATCTCAATTACTTATTTGTTCTTCCGATATTTACAATATAGCCTATTCACAAACAAATTTTATGAATTACAATGCTGCTACTAATATTACCACCACTACCACCATTAATACTTGCAATAAGAAATATTTTGAGAATATGAGTACCTGAGAAAGTGTGTTCAATCCCTGCAGACTTCCCAACTGTCTCATTGTCTATCAAGAAAAAAAGTTGATTAATGCTTATCACAGATATTCCTTTTGACACAACTGATTTCTTATAACATGTGACATTAAATCAAAGTTTGGGGTGGATCAATTTGAATAAAAACAGTGGTAGACACAAATCCTCTCTGAAAGATGTAAATGTTAAATGTGGGTCTATTGTTACTATTGGTACTAAAATAATGATGTTGTTTTTTTATTTAATTAACAAAGAAAAAGTATTATTTAAGTAGTGGTTACATTGAAACATGGG
The DNA here is from genome assembly GCF_040939455.1 of Microcebus murinus. NCBI lineage: Eukaryota > Metazoa > Chordata > Mammalia > Primates > Cheirogaleidae > Microcebus > Microcebus murinus. The sequence goes on from NC_134129.1 coordinate 4,715,396, forward strand.
AAAATAGCTTATTCAACTGAAATATAAATGTATTTGTTAGGATATTGCTCTGTTGACTCTCTTCTCCCCACTTAACTTACTTTGCCTTTTATAAATTCAGCTCAAAGAATTTGAAAAAACAGACAAACAAAAGAAAAACAACTCTCACCTCCTTCCCAAACAAAAATTCCCTCAAAATAATAAGTAAACAAAATTGGCAGAAATTTTAAGTATCTGGATAGATTATCGAGAATGCCACCATTTCAACAGAAATACAATTTCAGTTTTTTAATGAAAAGAGATTTTGAGTGCTTTGGATTGAATTTAAAGTAGAAAGTGAGAAAAAAAAACAACAAAACCCAAACCAACAACTCCATGAAATTAGCTTCCATGTGACATAAGCATCTAAGCATTGATTACTCTTAGATTATCATGATACCAGGAAAATTCGAAAGACCTTTTGTAATTTTTAATCTGTAATTTATAATCTCATAAATTTCTTTCGCTCTATAATTGTCAATTTTTTTATTCATATGGTCAAAAATTTCTATTTACTGGGTTTTTCTAAACAGAATATATATTATTTATGAGAACTACCATAAGACAAATATATCATATAGGCTAAGCAGGAAGTATCATAGCAAAATGTTCATGTTACTTCCAGGACTTCTTACAAGCAATTAGATTTTGTACAAGTAAATATTCTTTTTTTTTTTTTTTTTTTTTTTTTGAGACAGAGTCTCGCTTTGTTTCCCAGGCTAGAGTGAGTGCCGTGGCGTCAGCCTAGCTCACAGCAACCTCAAACTCCTGGGCTTGAGCGATCCTTCTGCCTCAGCCTCCCGGGTAGCTGGGACTACAGGCATGCGCCACCATGCCCGGCTAATTTTTTTTTTTTTTATATATATATCAGTTGGCCAATTAATTTCTTTCTATTTATAGTAGAGACGGGGTCTCGCTCTTGCTCAGGCTGGTTTTGAACTCCTGACTTTGAGCAATCCGCCCGCCTCGGCCTCCCAAGAGCTAGGATTACAGGCGTGAGCCACAGCGCCCGGCCTAAGTAAATATTCTTCATCAGAATTTTATCATAGAAGATGCTATAAGGACAAAACTAAATATAAACTACAGAGCAATATGTTTTAACTAATGTAGTAATTGTATTAATATAATTATATTAACATGTCTATAATATATATTAGGTATTGTTAGTATTGATTTGATTCGCATACAGATAATGTTCTAAAACTTAAAACACCTGAGAGTTTAAAGTTGTAGTACAACTACAAGACAAGGCTCTAATGAATGTCGCTAACTTTTCTAGAATCACTGGGATGACAGCCACACATTTCTGACTAGGAAAAAGAGCCCATCATATTTCTTCTTCATCAGAAATGTACCAGTGTAAAGATTACATGTGAAAAGTCGGGCAGTACATACCTCAAGGCTCAAACTAGCCATGCCTGGGATCCCAGATTGCTGAGGAAACACCTAAATGGAAATAAGAATAATTTTGAGCTCTCTTTGGTGTGAAATTTTCTTATGTGCACATTGGGAATACAAAGTCACCCCAGCACGTAAGGGCTAGCTGAGAGGTTTATTTTATTTTATTTTTTTTATTTATTTATTTTTTTTTCTTTTAGGCATTCCCAAACATTCTGTAAGCTGAGAGGTTTATTACCAATACTGTTTTATTACCCAAATGACTTGAGCTTTTGGGCAGAATGAAGAAGAATTTAAGTTACTTGGGAGAATTAACATAATATTTGATGATTTTGCTCCCACATGAATCATCTATCTTGTGCATCTTAATGCTATGTTGGTTTAAGAGCAAATTTGATTTAGTTTAAAGTTATATAAATTGCAATATAGATGCAAGAAAAGAAAAAAAATAAAGTTATACACGATGAGAAGTAAAAAGAAGCAACAAAATGGAAAACAAAGAGTACTTTATATTCTTAAGAAAAAAGCCTAAGGGACAAACTTGAGCTGAACTGTCTTGTGCTTTTGACAAACCTACATGCTTTAGGTTCATAGATGTGGTGTGGATCATGGAATTCAGAAAAATTGTGTGCAAAGCCTAATTTGCCTCCTGTTCAAAGGGCTTTACCAAATTCTCTATTATCTTTAGTCAAAGCTTATTTTATGTATAAACTTGTAGATCCGTGTTTATATTTTTGCATCATAGTGTTCTAGTACTAAATACTATGATACTTAATGTGTTCATTTAAAAGTTGTTCAAAAATATAGCTATATTTACAACTAGCTTTTTAAAATGTAAGATATTTCCTATTTTAAACCAATCCTTAGTAATATACACAAATGCCAGTGGACAAAATGGAAAATGGAAGAGTAGGAATTAGAGTAGATTGGATTTTGAGAGTCTTTGGTTTTTTGGAGACTCACACTATCTAGGGTCAGGGGGTTGTAATGCCTGTCTTCATTTATATCACAAATATTTATAGAATGTTTACTAAATGTATTGGGATTATTTTTCCTTTATGAGTAAGAAGTGCAGGAATTCTACCCTCCATTTTTTCATATAAGTAAAATCGCACCTTCTGAGTCACAGAGCAAAAAATTCAGTTCTCCAAATAATTCAGTTTTGGACATGAAGAGAGAGAAAGACTTTACAAATGTGTAGTTCACACTCTGGGTAGAGAAAGCGGTTAGCTACCTGAAGGGTAATATCGATAGGAAGGAAGAGCGATTGTGTGTGTGTGTGTGTGTGTGTGTGTGTGTATGTGTGTGTCATGGGCAGATTGTTCGGAATTTGAGGAGATCCTGAGAACAGAGCCTTCTCTCTCTATCCCACTTCGTCAGTACAAGAATAATCTTGGGCAGATTCAACTACAAGGTGAAGTATACTTTGCTTTCCATCTATTCCAAGTCATGAGTTAAAGAGCAATATTTACATGAATGTTAATAGGTTACATTTCCCACATGGATTTAAAGGAGAAGAACATCTCATCTGATGGGTAGTCAGTTGACAATCATAAGCAATTGTCCTGCTCCTCAGAGTGGACCTGATGGTTCAGGTGTGGATCAGTATAGGTTCAAAGAGTGTCAAGGTGTTAGATTGCTGGGGAATGGCTAAGGCCAACCCCAATGTCAGTGCCATACAAAGGTAAGTGAGGGTGGTGGCCTCAATTTTCTTTCGCTTAAAATTCATCTTGGGTAATGGGACAGAGACTCTAGTTGTGAATTGTAGGTTTTCATCCTTGTAATCAATTTTCATCCTCTTTTTCTAAAACATTTAATGTTAAGAAAACCAAGTCACTAATCTTTTCTCTCAAGGAATTAAAATATTCTGAAGTTTATTTGAGGACAACTGTGAACTCCTCAAGACAAGAGATCATGGCTTATATACCTTTGTGTCTCCAATGCCCAGCACCTTGCTGGGTAAGGTGGCAGCTGCCATACTCGTGTGATACTTGCTGAATGCACATAGCAGCTGAACGAAGTCTTTGTGATAACAGCTGCATGCCATTGGCTGGAGTGGTCCAGTGCTCAAAGGATTGTGTTTGTAGGAGGACATTTCAGTATAAGCCAAAGTGGATCAGATGTGGGCCTGTCACATACAACTAGCCCTATGGCCATGACATATCTTGAATTGAGAAACTTCAGCTCTCAGTCACACAATTTCACACCTCCAAGGTAGATTTGTTAGTTCATTACTAGATTCAAATGAAATTACCTACCTCAGTTTTATAATCATGGTAATTTGGCTAACATTGTCGTTTTTAAAATGAAGAAAATGTGCTTTACTGTTTCAGAGAAATTTTTTCTTTCCATTTCCTAATGATAGTAAGGAGTTGATAATAAAATTGTGTGAATGAGTGGAATAAGATTAGAAATTATCTTTGGAATACTTCAAATATCTTTTTGAATAGAAAAATTGTGTTTGACTTACTGCTTTTGTATGGTAAGGCTGACATCTGGGCAACTGTGGCTTTGCTCAATGGGGACTATACCACTGGGTTAAGTCAAGTGATTCCATGCAGAGACCCTCAGCCAATGTCCTGTCAGTGCTGTTTGGTGTCTGGAACTCAGGAGCCTCTTTCAGGGCACATTCTAGAAGAATGACTGACTTACCGGCACTGCGACACTCATGTGTAGGAAGCACAGGATCAGTATCAGGTCCTTCATTTTGAAAAGTGGAATCTAAAACATAATTGGGTTGTAGAATTATGTCAGATGAATTTTTAACTCAGAATGGTTAAAAGACAGTTTTTGAATGACCCAAGTCTTGTTCTTTCAAAAACAACCCCGTTAAGATTAAAACACAAGAACCAAATGTTGCTAAACAATTGATTTGTATTTAGTAGTCTCTGAAATGAATTGACAAACAATTAAAAAATATCTAAACACTTTTTTTTATGGAGCTACAACTTAAATAAACATGTAAGAACCCTCTCCATGCATATTCTTTAAATGTTGTGTTTCTTTTTAGAAAACGAATTATGAATTTAAAAATGTCTTTCACGGAGTGAAATATTGGTCTATAAAGTATCATTCCAGAAGTTTATACTTTGCTTATTCTCTGGGAGAAATTTTAAAATGCATTTGGAATATAATACACCTAACAGTCATTTTATAAGAAATTTTTATTTGTAGATATATAGGGTACATCATGCAACCTTTAAGGCTATCTACATAACTATGCCAAAACTTACCTTTTAAAAATAAGAGTAAATTAAGTATTTTAATTGCCTTTGATATTAGTGGAAAATATGTTTCAAAATTTAGTTTGCCTCTTTCTAAAACGAATTATCTGTTTATTTTATAAATTCAAAAGTCTCTTTATTTTTGCATGGATGGAGATCTGCCTAACCAAGAGATTTGCTTGTCCTCTAATACTTTATAAAATTAGGCCCTATCACTAATATAATCACAAATAGTGAAAAAAGAAGTCTATAGATAAGTCTTTTTTTCCCCCTTAGTTGGATGGGTATTAGGCGTGTCTTTTCTGGAACATGCTAATGGATTACAATAACCTTCTGGTGACAAATGAAGATAAACCGTCTTTATAAAAGCTGTGTGAAGATAGGAAAAAAGAATTCACAGCAAACACATGGAAATCATAAAACCCCATTTTACCTTAGATTCTGACATTCACTGTGCTCTCAGGGCCTGACGATGCCAACCAAGATAGTTCCAGGAAAAGAAGATTAAAATTTTTTTCTGGTGTGTGCGTGGGACTCGCTCTGTACCACTCATTCAGGGAAGAAGAGAAACCTTTATTTAAAGTGCGAATCCACCAATCAAAGTGAAGCGAAATGGGGGGAAAAGTCTCTGCTGCTGCAGTGAGTCCACACCCTTTCGTTGCATGCAAGGACATTGGCCCCGTAGGGTCTTATTATTTTTAATTGTAACTCAGCCCCTGTATTTATTCAGGGAACTTGATTGCAGGGAAGACAGTATGGGAATAATGGACATAGGCTCTTAACACAATCATTTTAGTGAGTTGGGGGAAATATATGTAAGAGACGTGCAAAACAAGCCATTATCTGTTTTGTGCAGGTTTTTATCTGCAGATAAAGCCAGTGACCCAATGCTAGCTTTCTCAAGATGTTCACCCTCATGTTTGTTGTGGTAAAAGTAACTCACCACCTTCCCCCACCAGCACACACACAGTCTCAATGGAAACACTAAAATATCTTCCTGGGCTGGAAAGGGAAGATAAAAATGTTAGATGGATAATGAATGTGTGGGATTTTTTTTCTTCAGAATTTCCCAGATGTTTTTATATCTGAAGATAATTGATTAGACATAGCCAAGATTTTCTAAGACATTTCCATTGGACCATCTGTAGGAATCACTTTGGGTAAACCTTTGGTGCATAGTTTTGTGGGGAGGGGACGTAAATCAGAACATTCTCCATGAACCAATCAAATCAATGGGCACACTCTTACTTGGCTCTTCAGACAGACCCATTTCCAGGCATTAGAATCAAGCTGGGTTAGTAAGACAGATTTGCATCACCTAAAAGGTTAACACAACATGGATGTGTTTTCTCCATGAACAGATAAGAATGTCTTGAATATGATTGAACATTAGCTACTTTTGTTATTTCTCTGCCCCTCTTTGTCTTTCTAAAGTTGTGATTTCAGGCACGGTAGGGATAAGCATTTAAGATTAGTTTCTGAAGAAAGGATGAGTCAGTACACTCTTTAGGGAAGTAGGGATCTTGCCAATTACAGGGACCATTAGGGAAGCTGGTATTTTCAGAGAAAGATGTCTCCATACGCAAGTGTAGACCTAACAGTTTGAAATTGCTGTTATGCAAGAAGCTGTCCCTGAAAAATTCTGTTACCCACTGAAAACAGAGTCATCTTTAGGATGCAAAGAAATAAGGAATGTGAATTGTTTTGTAAACAGAAAAATGTTATTGAAATGAAAAGTGCTATATTTGTGTGCTCTCTCCTAGCTCCGGTGCTTGATCAAATGGCTTAATCTCTCTAGACCCAGTTTCTTCCCTGTAGTATAGGATAATAATTCATTATCACAGGCTTGTCTTGAAGATTTGATGAGATAATGAAGATTCAGCAGCTGCCAAACAGTGAGTGAAACTTCGTGAAACATGAGCCCACAGGCACTGTCTCTCTGTGTGTTTCTTTTAAAGTCTAAAATCGTGAGCATGACATGGTAGTAGTGATATTTTGGTAGGATTCTTATGTTCTTTTTGCTCTTAAGCCAAATATCCAGTATATCACTGGTCCTATTGCTTCTTCCTTTTGTTAAATGTCACGTTCAATCCTGGATTATTGTCTTTCAGATATTTATCTGGTGGTTTCTTTCTCCCCTAATAACCTGCACGCCAACACCAAACATATCTTCCTGAAATACTGTTTTTGGCATTTCCCTGCCTCACTCAAATCCTTTTTAAGGATCTCTCAGGATATTATGTAAAGTTCACCCTTTGTGACTAGACAGTCAAATTAACATTTCAATTCCCCTTTCTAATTTTATCTCCCACAGTGAGACACTGTGCATTGATGTATTTATAATGATTGTTGTAATCAGTTGGAGTTGGTTTCATTTTTGCAGCTAGTAAACAGTTTTTGTCTTGGCTTATGGGACATATGTTGCTGGGAAAGTTAATAAATATATTCCTAATGCAGCCTATGAAAAATGTTTTAATAATAAATATGAAAATTATAAGTATGAATGATCTTCTGGTAGTAATTATAGATACTAAGGAAATTACTATATCTGATTGAAACTGTGTTATGTTGATGAAGACTATACTTATATGGCGAACAACCAGAGTGCCAGTCAAAAATAATGAAAAATAGGGCCAGGAATGGTGGCTCATGCCTATAATCCCAACACTTTGGGAGAACAAGGTGGGAGGATTGTTTGAGGCAAGGAATGCAAGACCAGCCTGAGTCACAGAGTGAGACCCCATCTGTACAATAAATAAGAAAAAAGGAAAAAATAGCTGTGCATTATGGTGCTAACCTGTAGTCCCAGCTACTCGGGAGGTTGAGATGGGAGGATCGCTTGAGCCCAGGAGTTCAAGGCTGTGGTGAGCTGTGATTGTGCCACTGTACTCCAGCCAAGCCTAGGCGACAGAGTGAGACCCTATCTTAGGGGAAAAAAAAGAAAAAAATGCTTATGTCCAGAGTATGGCAAAAACAACAGCAAAAACAAAACTCAAAGTGATAGAAGATCTGAGACACGTGAGGGGACACATGCCATAGAAATAGTTATAAAGGAAAATTTAAACAAAGAAGATCCTGTGGAAGATGTTAGTACAGTGGCTATAGTTAGTACAGAGCACAGCTATTTAAATTCCCTCTGTAACACCCACTGATCACATAACATTGGGTGAGCCACTCAATATACACATAAAATTTTCATGCAATATTTTATATTTTCTTTTTTTTTTTTTTTTGAGACAGAGTCTCACTTTATTGCCCAGGCTAGAGTGAGTGCCGTGGCGTCAGTCTAGCTCACAGCAACCTCAAACTCCTGGCTCAAGCAATCCTCCTGCCTCAGCCTCCCAAGTAGCTGGGACTACAGGCATTCGCCACCATGCCCGGCTAATTTTTTCTATATATATATTAGTTGGCCAATTAATTTCTTTCTATTTATAGTAGAGACGGGGTCTCGCTCTTGCTCAGGCTGGTTTTGAACTCCTGACCTCGAGCAATCCGCCCGCCTCGGCCTCCCAGAGAGCTAGGATTACAGGCGTGAGCCACCGCGCCCGGCCCTATATTTTCTTTTTTAATGTAGTAGTTTCATCTGTGTAATGTGATCTACCATAGGTCAGCATGAATTTAATTTAATTTAAATATAATAATGAATATAATTCATTATTTATGAATGAATATAATTCAGCACATTATCTGGTAGCCAGAAAATATTCAGTGATCATGAGTTAGTATTATTCTTGTTGAAGTAAAAAAAAGTATAATAAAAATCTGCTTCATATTAGACTCTTTTTTTAGCTTTATTAAGGTATAATTGATATACAAGAAATCGCACACATTTAACGTAGACGTCTTGATGAGTTTGGACATGTGCATACATCCATGATACCATTACTACAACCAGGGTACTAAACATATTCAATACTTCCAAAAATATCTTTTCGTTCCTTTGTATTGTTGTTGATTTTTTTGGTCAGTAAGAACAATTAACATAGGGTCTATCCTCTTAACATATTTTCAAGTGCACAATACAATGGCACTATTGTTAACTGTAGACATTATGTTATATAGTGGATCTCTAAAACTTATTCATATTACATAACAGAAATTTTATACCCAATGAAGAACGTTTCCATTTCCCCTTCTCCCCAGCCCCTGGCAACCACCATTCTATTCTTTGCTTCTATGAGTTTGACTATTTTAAAGTTCATGTAAGTGGAATGATATAATATTTGTGCTTCTGTGACTGGCTTATTTCAGTTAGCATAATAATGTCTTCTGTGTTCATCTATGTTAACACAAATGGCAGGACTTTCTTCTTTTTAAGGCTGAATAATATTTCATTGTATGTATATTCCACATTTGCATTTTCCATTTGTCTGTCACAGACATGTGGGTTGTTTCCAGATCTTGGCTGTTATCAATAATGCAGCAATGAACATGTGAGTTTGGGCTAGACTCTTTTCTCACCTCTATACAACTTATTTATCAAAGTTCTACTCAAATTTTACCTCTTCCATGACTCCTTCCCTCATGATTCCACTCCACTGTGGTTTTTCCCTTCTCTGAATCCCAAATGTTTGCATCATTCTTTTGACAATCATGCATACACTACATTGTGACAGCTTGCTTAGTATATTTAACATTTACCTTGCCTGTGGTCTTCTAACATTTTGGAGATGCTTTTCATGTCTTTTCAATGTTATAAAACATTCATGTGGGACAGAAATCACCCATTCCACTAACTTGCATCCTTTGGTGTTCTACACATATCATAATAGCTAATATTGGATGATATTTACTCTGGGAAGACATTAGTTTGGGTGATTTACTTATATTAATTTATATAATCCTCACCAGAACTTTTGAAAAGATACTATTCTCCCGCTTTTTGTAAATGATAAAACTTAACTGTAGAGAAATGAGGTAAATTGCCCAAAGTGATACAGGTAGTAAGTGGTAGAACCAGAATTTAGACTCAGACATCCAGCTGCAGAGTCCTTGCTGTTATGTACTAATACTATGTCACAATGAATCAGTCACCTGTGGCCGATGACATGGACCAATCAATCAGGGGCAGATGCAAAGGAGCATAACACACCTGTCTGCAGGGAATTTATCAGATATTTACACACAGGATAGAGGTACAAGAAAATAGTTATTGAAGCATACAATAAATCAATAATAATTAAAAAGCACATATAGGCCAGGTGCAATGGCTCACGTCTATAATCCCAGCACTTTAGGAGGTCAAGGCAGAAGCCAGGAGTTCGAGATAAGCCTGCGTAACATAGTGAGACTCTGTCTCTACAAAAAATAGTGATAATTTTGCTGCCACATGAATCATCTATTTTGTGCATCTTAACTAAGGCACAAGCAAGACCTCCCGGGTAACATTGACTCTAAGTAAACTGGTGCTTCCCATGTAAATACAGCTTCAAGACAAGTCCCCTAGCCTCTCTTCCAGACAGAAAACACCCCAAGCCCTTTTGCTTTAGACAGGGGTCTCACTCTTACTCTGGCTTGTCCCAAACTCCTGGCCTTAAGCAATTCCTCAACCTTGGCTATCAGAAGTGCTAGGATTTATAGGTGTGGGCCACCATGCCTGGCCCTGTGATTTTTAGTATTTATAAAAAAATAGATAATGAATATATGTGAAGTCCATTGATACATTATTGCCGTATAATACTGCAGCCTGGGAGTCAAATTTGAATTATTTTTGCCTGCTAAGAGGATGGTCAAAGTTATTTTGAAAACTGAAGACAATATTGGAAGATACTGCTTTTTATTGGTTTGTTTTTTCATAACCAAGAACAAGAACCAGAAAAGCAACATAATTATGATAAAATACAAAAGAGAGACAAATTAGAATTTTACTACCACATCAACTTTTAAAATGTTTTTCTCTTACAGTACTTATTCATGTTAAATTCATATTTGGTATAGTTATGCCTATAGCATAAATATAATTTTGTATTAAGCTTTATGTATTTGTCATTTTATCATAAATATTATGTGGCACAGGGATAAATATCATATTTTTAATTGTCTGGGTAATAGATCCTCAAGTTGATGTTTAGGATCTCTATTTTTCAACTTTTGGTTGTTTCTAATTTTTCACGATGAATATTTTAATCAGTAAGGATTATAAAAATATTTTAACACTTTGAATTGTTTTCTTGGCATAATTTACCATGACTATGAGTTATAGTTAACAGTATGAATGTTTTTACAGCTCCTAATAAGTATTGCTGAATTATTTAAGTTTATACACTACCAATATTTATCTATATTAGTTTTATAACCTTGCCAGAATTTATTCATCTAATTAATTTTCCTCATAACTTAATTGGTATAATGCATTATTTCATTGGTGTTTTAACTTATATTTCTTTCACCATCATTGAGATTAAATATTTTCCTCACATATTTATTTACTAACTATATTTCCACTTTTTATAAATTGTTCATGTTTTTGCTTATTAGCCACAGGGAAATTGATATTCTTATCAATTTGTATGTGTTTTTTATATTATTGAGCATATATTGTAAAACATTTTATGTAACATACAGATTGATCCCTTGTCGTGTTTGATGTAAATTTGTTGGTAGACACTAAAAAATGTTTAAGTTACCTTTCCTGAAAAGGCTTCATATTTCATAGTAATTTCTCACAAAATATGCTTCATATGTAATTACTGGAGTCAAGTTGATCTCATTTTCTTCCTCTCTTGTCTTTCTTTACATGTCGAATTCCAAAGTGACATACCTGGAAACTCTGACAGTGGACAAATTTGGACTGGTCCTTTATAAACAAGGAAATGTGTGACAGAAATAAGTGTAATTGATAATAGTAGGTCTTGGAAGCTTGCCAAGTAAAACACCCACTTGTTTTCTGTGTTAAAATGGTGATTCATTTGTTTCTTTCCTGGATTATTATATGCTCTTGATACCTGTAATGAGCCCACTTCAGAAGAATTTTTGGAAGAAAAGAGTTGACCACAAGCCAACATGAAATGACTCCAGCGTTTTACACATTGATCTTCCATGACGATATCAGAGTCAGTTTTACAGTAGAAATGGTATTTGGTTTTTGTCCTGTGCTAGTCACTTACCTCCTGAGTTTTTTAATGAGCATTTAGTAAAGGCTCACTATGAATAGAAAGTCATATTAGGTTTAACAAAGTCAAATAGAGAAACTCAAGTTCCTCAAAAATGTTATAGTCTAGCTAGAGAAACAATACATGACATCAACATGTGAGCTGATGTGAGACTTAGTATGGAAAAACCTTATATAAAGGAAGATAGGGTAGGGTGTGAATTGCTTAATTGCTAAGAGTATGGGCTCTTGGGTCAGACTGCTTAGTTGGGATAGAGATTTGTGATTCTCTAGCTTCATATCTTGGACAAGTTATTTCACCATTCTGTGCCTCAGTTTCCTCATCTGTAAAAGAGTGTAAATAAAGAAACCTACATAGGAGTAAATGAAATAGTACACTAAGGTGCTTAGATTAGTAACTGGAAGAGCAAGCATAAGCACACAGTTAATGCAAATTGGTTTTGATTTAGCATAAATGTTGAAGGAATGTCAAGTAAGGAAGTTATTAGAATGAAATAGGCTTAATTACAGAAGCATTCTTGCAGAAGGTAAGTTTTAAATCCAGGGTTGCAGGGGATGAAGAATATAAACTGACAGGTACAAGGTGAAGCACCCTTCCATGTTGAAGGAATGATCCATGAAAAAAAATGAAATGAGCTTGTTGTACAATGATGAGAGAAAAGCAAATCATATGTGGTTAAGTATCACTAGGGAATCTAGTGAACCATGTACCCAAGTGGTAGGATGTGATGTGATCACGGTGCCAAATGTCTGAAACCTTGCTTTTTCCTTTGGAAGATTGATACGGCAATAACTGCCTAGGAGAACACGAGGCAAATTAGAGTATCTCTTCTTCTTTTTTTTTGCATGTAAGCTACTTGTAGCCAAAAGATGGTATCATGTAAATCAAAACTTTTATTCCAGTTTTTGGATTTTTTGTTGTCCATAATGTAAAAACCTGATATTTAGACACATGCGTTTAAAAAAACTGAATATATATGAAAAATAATAGAGTATATTTATTAAGTTCTTTCTAGGTTGTAGGCCATAGGCATTTATCTAATCTAATCCTTGCAACAACGTCATGAGGAAAATGATTATTATTATTAATGTTTTATAGATGAACAATGTGAGTTGAGCGGGAGCCAGTAGTTTGCCTGAAGTCATACAGCTGGTAAGTGGCAGTCTGGATTTAACCCAGATCCAGCTGATGATAGTGCTGAATTGTACCAGAATATTTTAAATTTCTCAATGGGAATGAGCTAAATGTAGAAAAGGAATTAATTAGATGCTAGAATTTCCTTGCAACCTAAATGAGAGGTTGAAATAGTTCACTTATTCATTCAACAATTGTGAATCTAATATGTGCCAGATACTGTTCTAGGCACTGGAGATATGAAAGTGAACAAAACAGACTTAAAAAAACCCTCAGGGAGTTTACCTACTCGTGATAGGTAACAGTCTATAAACAAGACAAATAGGTAAAATATATAATATAAGTGCCAAAAAGAAATAAATTAAGCAGGAAATGGGCACAGGAATTGTTGGGGGTCTCACTCTGTTGCCAGGGCTAGAGTGCTATGGCATCAGGCTAGCTCACAGCAACCTCAAACTCCTGGGCTCAAGCAATCCTTCTGCCTCAGCCTCACAAGTAGCTGAGACTACAGGCATGAGCCACTATGCCCAGCTAATGTTTTCTGTATATTTTTAGTTGTCCAATTAATTTCTTTCTATTTTTAGTAGAGATGGGGTCTTGCTCTTGCTCAGGCTGGTCTTGAACTCCTGAGCTCAAATGATCCTCCTGCCTCGGCCTCCCAGAGTGCTAGGATGCCAGGCATGAGCCACCGCGCCAGGCACTGACTTAACATTTTGACAGGACCATTCTGGCTGGGTTTGATAGATTGAGGGCGGCCAAAGGAGGAAGCACAGAGACAGGAGGGAATGCAGTAATTCAGCCAAGAGATGGCAATGGCTTGGGCAAGAATGGTAGCAGCAGAAGTGTTGAAACATGATTGGATTCTGGATATTTTTCAAGAATCTATAGATGGAGTATATGTAGGGTGTGAGAGAAAGAAAGGAACCAAGAGCGGCATAGTGTTCATCAAGTGGATTCATACCTCACTAATAGGGGTGTCATTTATCTTTAAATGAAGCTATCTGCAACATATTCAGACATAAGAAAAAAAGTCTCTGCAAAGCCACCCAAACACAGAGCATGCTGTATTAATACTACAGCTCAGGTACTTATTAGAGACTTTCTTAGTTTCTATTTATTCTTATCTGAGTTATAGTTCAAATCAATGTCATTTTATCATTTTCTTATAAGATATTAGAAATAGCAACTCAGAAGGAAAAGTAGTATCAGAAATAATAGCTGATCCCAAGGATGAAGATAAAAACAACTAAAACAAAACAAAAACATAGAAAACAGAGAGCCTGAGGAAACTTGGTATGGGATTTATTAATAATATTTCTTACTGCCGAGAAGTCCCTGTTAGAATAGGAATTCTATTGTCATGATCACGGTACGATTCATAGTGTGTGCCAAAGTTGGGTTAGATCACGTTTTGAATTTTTTGGCCAAAGAAGCAAAAAGGTAAAATTGTAGATATTTTGCTTTTAAAAGAATGCAATGTGTTGGAGCTCCTCCCCATCAGCAATTTCTAGGGCAAGCACAGACGATGTTCTAGTAGATGCATGGAGCTCTGGTCCTGAATTATGGTCTCCTTTCCTACCCCAGAAAGCTGGCTTAACAAACCAGAAGAAAGTATAGAGAGATTCTTTTCACTCCCCTTTGTTTTAAAGTTGGAACCTAGCTCAAGCCCCATCATTGAATTATTCCCTGTTTTCAGTTTTTTTCTGGGGCCCTTCTTGACACATTCCAAAGGCCTTCAGATGCCCCCAGAGCTCTCAATAAGCCCTAAAGACTTCTCAGACCAAATTCCTTCAAATCTTTTGCTTTTAAGTCAATAACTATAGATTAAAAGGCCACAAACATTTTCTAATTGAAGAAACCTCTAATTTCAAAGCTTCTGTCTCCCAACCTGCATTTCTGTCCACCCCACTGGAGACCAGACCCCACAGTCTTTCAAAGTTTGCACCCAGGCAGGAGGGAGAGAAGGGCAGGGGCCCCTCCCTCCTCATCCTCTCTGGTCAGGCTGTGCACATGGCTCTGCATTCTTAATGTCCACTTTGCCCTTTCTTCATATCTTCTCCATTTTCTTCTCTGCTTTTTAGAGCTTCTGTCAAAGTAAGTTGGGATGAGTGTGTAGGCCATCCGAGTGGGCCAAATAGAAACTTCAGTATCTGGAAAATTCGTTTATGAGGAACAGCTCATTCTCTGACAAGCTAAATAAACAGAACAGCATTGGTCATATACTGTATATGGAGACCTATGTTTCACTTGATTATTTCTTTTAGATTTAATTTTGTCACGGCAGGGTACACTAAAAGCCCCAACTTCAGTATTATGTAATGTCTCTGTGTAACAAAAACATTTGTGTGCCCTTAATATTTTGTAATAAAAAAATAATTTTGTCACCAAAAAGAAATGTCAATGATTTCTAGACAGACATAGATTACAGTAAGAATGGAGGAATCTGTACTGTGACTCTCAGATACTGCATTTTACAGAGTATATAAATGTTGGATTAAACATCATTTTTTAAAAAATTTCTTAACCATGAGAGTCCCAGAGATGAAGAGTTTGGAGGGTTTTACCGAATTTTTGACAAAGCAAGGCAGTGTTAGGTTGATGTTGAAAAAATGTAGCACTCTAAACCAATTATCTGCAAATGTAAGACCTACTTCTCTCAGAAGGCAGTCAGGATTTCTTACTCAGGCAAGAAGAAGACCCTGTTGTTTTCTTTCTGTTGTCTCAGCATTTCTGGCTGAACAAAGAAGTGCAGAGAGGTACAAAACTGCAAGCAAAAATAATAGAGAAAGTACCGATGATGAAGCACATGCAGTTGCTCTTTAAGCCAGTGGGATGTATTTATCTCTGACTGGTTGTGCTGCGCTTTCCAGGATGTAATCAAATCCAGCATAGCATAAGTAGGGGGAGGGGAAGACTATCTATTAGCTTCTACTTTTACTCTATGCCTGGTTCTTTCCCTATGTTGTTACATTTATTCCGCACAAGAACCCTAGAAGGAAGGTATTATTATGATCCTTATTGTTTAAACAGGGAAATAAGGATCAAAGAGGTTTTGCAACTTGCTCAAGTCCACACAGGTGAGCTGCAGAATCAAATTTCCAGTCCAGTTTGGGTCCAAAGCTCGTGGCTGTCCCTCAACTCCAGCTTTCAGGGCTGAATGAGCGCTGCACAGTGGCCTGTGGGCAGTCACCTGCTCCCCACCTGCCTCTTCCCCCGGCTTGTGGGGACTGCGGGACGGGAGAGTGCCTGTGACTGTGCTCCAGGTGCATTCTTCCCAAAGCATGTCCTGAGAAACACTACTAGCCTCTCGAGATGCTCCTTGATAAAAAGGTTCTCTGAGCAAATATAAACACTACATTTTATGTCCCCAAGTATCTTACTGCTTCTGAAAAACCCCATAGTTAAGAAATTTTGAAAACTTGCCCCAAACATAGTTTTCTTCTAACACTAACCTGTGGAACTGGTGTTCTGTGGAACATACCTTAGGAAATGCTGTTTTAGGTGAGTCTGTCCCAGTTTGGGATGTGAGCTCCTCGAGGACAGGGGTGTCCTTTACCTTCAGTATCTTCAGTGCCTGTCACATGACAGGGCTCTATATTTGCTAAAGACACAACTTTGTGCATAAACAAACTAATGCCATCTGTCACCCTGGTCACTCTAGACAGATCCATTGGAGATGAAGGGGCAGCCCAGACCTGTGCTTACTCAGGGCCTGAGGGGAAGATCCTTCATCCTTCAGTACCTGTGATGTCTCAAGTCATGCAAGTCATCTCCTCCTGTCTTCTGAGATACTTGTGAATCCTGATTGATCCTCACATTGCCCCGGAGGAAGATGGAGTGGAAACGAGAGAATAACCGTTTATTAAATGTGTGCTAAATGGTAGGCAATGGGAAGGTACTTTTTATATATTATTTTATGTAATCTTCATGTCAGCCTTATAAAGTGAATCTTACTGTCCTCATCTTTAGAGGTGATAATACAAACTCAGAGAAGTTAAGGAACTTGCCAAGATACATAAGGATGTCAGAGTTTGAATCCGGATCAGTCTGACTCCAAAATCCATATATACTCTACCCTATTCATACTGCCCCAAGGTAGGAAACTGGGTTTGAATAGAATATAGTCACACAGCATTATTTACTCTGGGATTTTAATATGCTTTAAATATGTTGTCAATAATTAATTCATAATAATTGTTAGAAGGAAACCCTCAGACTTGACTCAGTTACTTTCATTTTGGTTGTGGGCTCCTTTTTTTTTTTTTTATTTTAAAACAAAACAAAACAAATCATTTTCTACCATTTTAAAGCCCGGGGTTGTGAGTTATGTGTAAGTGCTTTGCAGGTAAATTGTGTTACCATGCTGCTGTTTTGGATGAAGCCTCTTCGTTCATTTCTTAAACTTCGTTGTTTGTGCCAATCTTTCAAAGGCAGGAAGACTTCCTGACTTGTTTTAGAGGAGGTGGCCAGAACTGGCAGTCTCTGATTAAAGGCCTAAACCAACCTGGAGAAAATCATACTATGTTTAATACACATTTCTGTCTGCCAGGCAATGTCCGAAGGTGTCTATGGGGATTATTACTTGGGGAAAAGATAGACCAGAAAAACCCAGAATTGGGTAGATAAATGTTCTTCCAAACCAGAGAAATGAATCACTAGCAGAAAGGATACCAGAAGAGTCAGCATACCTTAAAGTTTAGGGTTTTCATGAATCAATTAAGAGACCAATTAGAACTAGAGAAGTATTTTAAAGAGAATAACCAAAAAATGTTTATGAGATAAAAATGTTATGGAATTAGAAAAGATAAATTTGCCAAGTTGTTTCATTTCTTCAAATGATTCTTATAGATATGTACCTGCTAATGAGGATTGTAAATGACATACAACCAATAATAACTAATATTAATGAGCTTTTATAACATGCTGGGTATACATTAATCACTTGACATGTATCATCTCATTTAAAACTTAGACATTCTGGCAAACAGTGTTTGTCCTTCTGAATGGTAACTATGCCCAAAGCCAGGGAGCAATCGCTCTCTTTAGCAGGGCAAGTGTCCTCCCTGTTTTACACCCAGCTGGCTTCATTCACATATGTTAGTTAACTGCCTTGCCTGGGTAGGCATTTTGGATTTTTCACACCTGCTCTGAATCTTAAGTTCTTTTTTTTTTTTTCCCACTACAACATGCAGGATAACTGTGGGTAAATTGTCTTCCCACTCACAGAACAATATGTGGCTCACACTTATAAGCTACAAGAAAAAAATATGCTTCTTAATTAATGGAAGCAAAATAAGAACAGATGCATTTTCTGTCCTCATGGAGCTGGGATAGCATCCAAGACTTTGTAACGGCTCTGGTATCTGCCAGCAGCTTCATGACTTAGCAGGCACAGTAGGTTTCTCCAGTGACACAGCTATTCTCTGTCCCTGCTTTAAATGATCCAGCTGTTACGAATTACCTCTTCCTAAGTCTCCCTAAGTTTAAATTTCCTGAGAAAGAGCGAATCTGACTGATGTAGGAGGTCAATGCTGGGGAGAGCTTTTGAGTTTGGGCATCTCATTGGCTCTTGGCCAGGAAAATATCCATCCGTAGTCCAATCAGTTGTGGCCACAGGGGAGGAGTGAAATGGCATGATTAAGAAATCTAGGCCGAGTGTGGGGGCTCATGCCTGTGATCCCAGGACTCTGGGAGGCCAACATGGGAGGATTGGTTGAGCTCAGGATTGCTCAAGATCAGGAGTTCGAAACCAGCCTGAGCAAGAGTGAGACCCTATCTCTACTATAAATAAAAAGAAATTAGCCAAACAACTAAAAATAGAAAAAAAATTAGCTGGGCATGGTGGCACATGACTGTAGTCCCAGCTACTCGGGAGGCTGAGGCAGGAGAATCACCTGAACCCAGAAGTTTGAGGTTTCTGTGAACTAGGCTGATGCTACGGCACTCTAGCCCGGGCAACACAGTGAGACTCTATCTCAAAAAAAAAAAAAAAAAAAAAGAAAAGAAAAGAAATCTAGAAGTGATATGGGCCTGGCAGGCACTTTGAAGTTCCCAGAAGGAAACTTTGATATGCCTTATATTGTAGATATTAATTCTTTAATATGTTTTAGATATTAGACACCTTTCTTGGCCTGTCAAGAACAAGCTTCTTGACATAATGGTTGTATTAAATAAAAGTTAAAACCAGGCTACTATTTTATTAATTTATAATGAACAGCAGTGTTCTCTCTCTTTAGTCAGATTACTCATAATTATTCTAATGTCTCCCCATACAAAGATCTGCATGAAAAGTAAAGTCATAATCACATAATTCTATGTGCACACAGATGATAGATGGCAAAAGACTAACATAGAGCTCATGACAAGGACATACATAGTTCATGGTAGGAATGGGCTTGCCACTAGACCTGGAATACATGGGGTTCTTTAGCTACAACCTCTTGCATCTTTCTCATGGTAAAGATGGCCTTACAAATGGTTTGGTTCACTGGGAGAAGCTCCTTCTGTAAGTAATGTTTGGCCAGGTGCTACCAGAGTTGGTCTCTATGACTTACTTCTGTGTATGGTTAGTGTTTGAGTCAGGGACCTCCAGAGAAACAGAACCAATAAAATGTATAGATCTATAGAGATAGAGATTTATTATAAGGAATTGGCTCATGCGATGATGAAGGCAAGTCCTGAGATCTGCAATTGGCAATTTGGAGACCTAGGAAGCTGATGGTGTTGCTCTGGTCCCCAAGCTGGCAGGTTTGAGACCTAGGAGAACAGACGTTTCAGTCTGAGTCGGGAGTCAGGAAAAAACTAATGTCTCAGCTAGAAGGTAGTCAGGCAGGAAGGGTTCCCCCTTATCTTGGGTGGTTGGCCTTTTTGTTCTAGCAGGCCTTCAACCGACTAGATGAGGCCTACCCACATTGGGGAGGGCAGTGTGCTTTTCTGAGTCTCCTGATTCAAATGTTAACCTTATCCAGAAACACCCACAGAGACACAGTTGACCAAATGTCTGGGCGTCCTGGTGACCAGTCAAGTTGACACGCAAAATTAACTGATGATTCTTAATATTTTACTTTTTGCTAAAGAATTATTAATTTCTTTTCAGAATAATTTTTTTTGTTGTGAAATTAACATATGATCTTCCCTATGAGTTCTAGTCATAAGCAGCTACTCAGCCTAGCTCAGCCAACTACGTCATTTTGGTTGTGGGACCTGTGGCACAGTGGTCCATGTACAAATTATTGTCCCCTAGGACTGTGCCATGGCCATGACCAAGGCCAGCATTCTAGGGTCCATCCGGAATGGCAAGACCAATATGGAGTTCTTGAGGCACATGGAACAGAATTGCACTTGGAGGAGAAGGTCATTATCATTTTCTCACCCACATCCAATACTCTAGGTCAGTGGATTTCAAGGTGTGATCTTGGAACCCACGGAGGTCCCTGAGACCATTTTGGGGGTCCTGAGGTCAAAATTATTTTTATAATATTACTAAGATGTTATTCAATCTGTTCACTCTTATTTTCTCATGATTGCATGGAGTTTTCCAGAGACTGCATAATGTGTGATAGAATAACAGAATGAATGCAGAAGCAGCTATGATAATCTAGCTATCTTCTGTGCAGTCAGACAACAAAGATATTTATAAATATGTAAAAACAATGCCACTATTCTTACTAAACTTTTTATTTTGTTTGAGAAATATGTTGTTTTCCATGTAGATATTTTATTTATGTTAATGGATAATTGATTTATCATTATTATTTTAAAAGTTAATAAATGTTAACAAATCTTCTTAGTTTTAATCCACAACGCCCTTTGAGGTCCTTGGATAATTTTTAAGGATGTAAAGAGGTCCCGAGACCAAAAATTTGAGAACCTATTTTTTTTTTTTTTCCGCCTGCCCCCGCCCCACCTTGAGAACCTATTTTAACCATTGCTATAATCTAAAAATTGGGGAAAACACCTGTTTCTGTTATGTGATCCTAATTCTGTAAAATCATAGACATACAGATACATAATAAAAAAGAGACTGGAAAGAAATACACAGAAACAGTGATCATCTATGTTAGGATTATGGGTGATTTATATTTTGAATATATCTTTTTGAAATTTCTACAATGAATGTGAATTATTTTATTATTAAAATAAAATAATATATTAGATGTAATTTAAAATACAGTGCATGCTGATTCTGTGGTAATGTGTATATGGTAAATAAATTAGAGTAAATTGTTTTACACATATAGGATTATGTCCTTGAGTGTAATTCCTCTCATTTTGAAAGGAAGATAAAATATTTGTAGCCCTAGGATGGCTTAATATTTTTCCTTACTTCTATTTTTTCTGAGATCTCTTCCAAAGAATTCCTTTGAAGAAAACTTTCTGCAGAGAAGAGGATTGAAAACTAGACGTGAAATCAGAACAAAATGATAATGCAGATTTGAAGGTAAAATTCTGGGAACCTCCATTCTGGGATTTCCTATATTAAATTGAATTTAATTGTATTTATTCCTTTTAAGTTGCTTCTATATAATCTATAGTTACATTAGATTTCTTCCTGTTAATTAATGTGCCCATATAATCATTCATAAATAATCACTGGAGGATTTCTATTAACTAGTCTGGTTGCTCAGATGCTGAGCTGAATAATCATGGTGCCTTTCCCCAAGGAGCTGACAGTTTGTGAGAGAGCAGACATAAAGAACTGATTAAGATTTGGTCTGATAAGTGTTACAGTAGAGAGGTGTGCCAGGAACTTAGTGGTATACAAAGTTTAGAAGTTACTTTATTTACTCTGCCAGAATTTATTGAGTTCTAAATTTGTGCAGAGTATAGTGGTAGGGAGTATAAGGTAAATGAAAATAAAGAGTTTTGCCTTCTAGAAGCTTACAGTGTTGCTGGGGAGAACATTGTGCACCCAGAAATCAGCAGCATGAGATCAAGTGCCAATTACTTATAATAAATAGAGCCATAGAATTTCAGAGAAGAGAACTTCAGAGGCAGGGACAGTTGTGAAACTTAATTACAAAGCACCTTGATGAGCAGATAGGACTAAAGTTCAGAGAGGAGGGAGGGGGTAGGTGTCAGAGGGCAGGAAGTGGTAAACTATTGTACACATTTTCTTCTCTTCAGATCCAAAGCCCTCTTTTTCATAACACGTATTTCCTTTTTTGAAATTAAATTCATGGCATAACCTATCTGCACACATAATTTATGAACTAAATTACATTAAATAAAAATATAATGTCCTTACTGTTAGTTAAAGGAGAAAGAAAGGTATAATAATCAGTGTATACTTCAATATATAATGTTTGAGCATAACTACAGAAGTAGCCAACATGAAGTAGTCAAATATTTGCAGCTACTTGTCATGACTAAGGCAGAATTGAGAAGAAGCAAAATTAAAAGCCACGCTGAACAAGAAGTAGAAGAAAATGAAAGAGCACAGGTACAGTGGCTACTAGAATAAAAACTATTGCTAGGATAAGTAATGACAGACTAGACCTGTCTATATATGATAAGAGAGAAAGAGGAAAGTAACCTTAATTGCAGTAGGGATAACATGTCAAGACAAATTACAGATTGTTGAAGTGAGAAAATGAGGAAGTATAACATTCTTGCAAACCACCTGGACCGTATTTATGATGTGTGTAAAAATAATTCCCTGTGTTGCATGGGATGGAGATGAGACAGAATATTTCAGAAAACAAATCCTATCTTGCAATCACATTCTGAGGTATACGTTCTGTCTTCAGTATGCTCATTTTAAGGATGTCATTCTCGGAATACCATGTTTTCTCACCACATCAAATAGATAACTACTAGTCATGTAATAAAGGGGTTAAGGAAAGTGTCTGCTAGAATTTTTGTTTTGTGTGAAATTTTGTAGTCTTGCAATGATGTGAATCTTTAAATCATATTTATGTTAAGAAGGAATTAAGAATGTATTAATACCTGATTTTTCTTGGGACAACTGACCACACTTTTACCCAAGACCTCTCAAGTTTTTGGGTTACTTTTCTTTTTTAGTATCAGGTCTCTTACTGTAGACTGTAGCAGATTACGGAAATTTGAAGTTTAAATATTAGCACCTTCCAGAAGATATTGTATAAGACTGTTTCTTGTTTTCCATAGAGATATAAGTTATTTTCACAGCCCAGAAATGTATACTGATCATTCTTTCTTGCAACGGTTGGTGCTTTTTCTTGAGTTCCAGGCCCCCCAAATCTTCTGGGACTCAGTAATTTCCTAGAGAAAAGTATAGGGTGATTTCAAGGACAGGGATTATGTCTTATTTCTTTTGTCTCTATCATGGTGTCTAGCACATAATGGGCATTCAGTAAGTGTCTTTTGAGTGCATCAATGAGGGACAAAGGAATGTTTAGATAGGATGATTGCTGTGTGTGTGTGATATTTCCTGGCTTATTCTCACTGTTCAGTCTTTTCCTGCTGAATTGTTTGGCCAGCAGAGGGAGTCCAAGATCCACCTTAGGATCAGAGAACAAAATGGGAAAAGGAAGAAACTTCTAGCTATAGAAATGCAACCATAAAGAAATGAAACATTTTTTTTTATATGTTTGCTGGCCATTATTTTGTCTTCTTTGGAAAAGTTTCTGTTCATTTCCATTGCCCATTTGTTGATGGGGTTGTTTGATTTTTTCTTGTTCAATCTTTTGAGTTCTAGATAGATTCTTGTTATCAGACTTTTATTGGAAGTGTAGAGAACAAATATTTTCTCCCATTCTGTAGGTTGTCTGTTCGCTCTAATAGTTTTTTTTGGCTGAGCAGAAGCTTTTTAGTTTGATCAGATCCAATTTGTTTATTTTTGTTGCTGCAGTGATTGCTTTGGCGGTCTTCTTCAAAAATTCTTTGCCTAGGCCAATGTCAGATAGGGTTTTCTCAACATCTTCTTCTAAGATTCTTAGGGTTTCATGCCTTAGGTTTAAGTCTGTTACCCATCTTGAGTGGATTTTTGTGAGAGGTGAGAGGTAGGGATCCTGATTCATTCTTCTGCATGTAGATATCCAGTTTTCCCAGTACCATTTATTGAAGATAGATTCTTTTCCCCAATGTATATTTTTGTCTGCTTTATCAAAGATTAGGTTACCATATGCAGATGTTTTCATCTCTGGAATCTCAGACCAATTCCAAACGTCAATGCTTCTTTTCTTGTGCCAGTATCAGACTGATTTAATTATTATTGCTTTATAGTACAGCTTAAAGTCAGGAAGACTGATGCCTCCCAGTTTGTTCTTACTTAAGATTGCTTTGGCTATAAGTGTTTTTTTCTGGTTCCATACAAAGCGAAGAATTATTTTTTCTAGATCTGTGAAGAATGATGGTGGTATTTTGATGGGGATGCATTAATTCTGTAGATGACTTTAGGTAATACTGACATTTTAATGATATTGATTCTACCAATCCATGAACAAGGTATATATTTTTCATCTGTTTACATCTTCTACAATTTCTTTTCTTAGTGTTTCATAGTTCTCCTTGTATAAGTCTTTCGTATCTTTTGTTAGATATATTCCTAGAAAATGCTCAACATCTCTAATCATTAGAGAAATGCAAATCAAAACCACAATGAGATATCATCTAACCCCAGTGAGATTAGCCCATATTAGTGCAATATTTGTGGAAAAGAATTTGGAGATACCTCAAACAGCTAAAAATAGAAATACCATTTGACCCAGCAATAGCATTATTAGATATCTACCCCAAAGAGCATAAGACATTCTATTATAAAGACACCTGCACCCGAATGTTTATGGCTGCACAATTCACTATTGCAAGGACGTGGAAACAACCCAAGTGCCCGTCAATTCATGAGTGTATTATTAAAATTTGGTATATGTTTACAATGGAATATTACTCAATTATAAGAAACGACACCAAGCTAGCACCGCTTATATTATCCTGGATTGAGCTTAAGCCCATTATCCAAAGTGAGGTGACACAAGATCAGAAAAATGGGCTCCACATGTACTCGCCTCACATTGGTACTGACTGATTATCAATATGGTGCCCAAAGGGTGGTGGTGTTCACCAGATATTCGGGTGGTAAGGGGGGTAGATCCATATCTGAGGGATGCGGCGAACAAGTAGAGGGGAAGGGCATACCTCTAACCTTTGCTAGGTAAGGGCAAAGTTTTAAAATCTAACCAAAATGTTATAAAAAAAAACCCACAAAAAACATTTATCGGGTGTTAGGCAGGTGTGTGGGGGGGATGGGTTTCTATATATGCATTATAAGTGCAATGTGCATTGTCAGGGGGATGGGCACGCATGAAGCTCTGACTCGAGGGGGGAGAGAAGGCAATAGCAATTTTTGTATTAACCTTAACATTTGTACCCCCATATTATGCTGAAATAAAAAAAAAACAAAGAAATGAAACAAATGAATTTGACATTTCCAAGAAGGCTTCATTTAAGTCTCTCAGTAAAAGATTACTTTTAGAGTGCTAACTAATCTTGACACTATGTGAGTAATACGTTAGAGGAAAATTATTTGATTTTGAAACATGGAACTACCAAGAAGTTTGAAGGAGAAAACAAAGAT
Organism: Microcebus murinus; assembly: GCF_040939455.1. NCBI lineage: Eukaryota > Metazoa > Chordata > Mammalia > Primates > Cheirogaleidae > Microcebus > Microcebus murinus. The sequence continues at coordinate 4,740,838 of NC_134129.1, forward strand.
TACTCAGAACTGACTTTGGCTCACATTTGGCTGTATATATTTCTGTTTTCAGGTACATAATATATAGAGTGTAAGCTCCACAAGGAATAGTATTTTTGTATTATTTACTGAATTATTCCACGTGCTGGTTGAAGAATATATGGAAACTCACTGTGCTATCTTTTCTAATGCTTTTGCAAGTCAAAAATTATTTCCAAATAAAAATTGAAACACAAACTATTTATACTATAAAATAAAAGTTTAACTGTGCTTCATCTTAATTCAGTTTTTAGCATATGACTGCAACCCTAACCATCTTCATGAAAAGGAAGAAATAAAAAATATAACTGTAATTCAGATTTTCTTTTATAAAGAGTGATCATTTCATTAACAAATGCAGAAAAAGGCTCGGCTTTATATAGCCATACCTTCTCTGTCAGAAGGTCTGCAAAGCATTGTTTTTTTGAGATGTGTAATTACATTTTTTACAGAATCTTTATTGAATGGGCATTTCTGAAACTTCTCTTCACAATAGAGTTTTTTTTTTTTTTAAGGGATGGGGACCTCACTATGGTGACCAAACTGGCCTCGAACTTCTGGGCTCAAGGGATCCTCCTGCCTCAGCATCCTGAGTAGCTTGGACTATAGGTGCACTCTACTGTGCCTGGCTTGAGTTTTATGTTAGACCTATAATGTAGTCCAGTCTGCTTATTTTTACTTTGTAGTTAAAAAAGAAAATGGACATTATAATTTTTTTTGTTTTTTTACTTTTTATTTTTATTTATTTTTTTATTTTAAGCTCTTTTTTTATATTTCAGCATATTATGGGGGTACAAATTTTAAGGTTTCAATAAATGCCCTTTCCCCCATACTTTGCAAAGCAGTTTTAACTTATATCTTACTTTTTCCTCAACAGCCCTATAAGATAGGGTAGTTACTATTAGCAATTACTGTTTTCTCAAAATATAGACTCTGAGATGTTAAGTTGTCTAAGGACACAGAGCAAATTGGCCAGTACTCTTTCCTACCTTCCGGAAATTTTCCCAAATTCTTTTTGCCTTACAGGCCAGAATACAGTGTAGTACTTATAATACAATCAATAATAGTAATAGTTAGCTTTTATTGCATTCTTACCATATGCTAGAGAGTTTGCTAAGTATTTTTTAAGTAGATAATCTCACTTAACATTCTTTATAATATTTCCAGGGTGTTGAAGCAAACATGGAGAGGATTGGCATCTTATTAGATGTGATGGGCAGAAGAAGAGGGAGGAAGCATTAAAGGATCATGATGGCTGTGAGTTTTGGTGACACGGAAGGTGCTAGAACCATTAACAAAGGTAGAAGGTACGTAAAGAGGAACATGTGGGAGGATGATTTTATTCTTGAACATGTCATGTGTGTGCTGTCCATCCTACAGCATGCCCACTATTTGACATCTTTAAAGCACTTAGAATAATTTGTTAAAATTAAAAAAAATTCAAGAATGTGTTTACTATTTTAATAGTTCAAAGGGTGAGATTTGATCAGATTTGAAAATGTAAGCTCATAACTCTCCGCAGGTTCATGGAGCAGCCACTTGTTTGGCACAGTGTGAAGGCGACCCCAAGCATGTTTCTGCGGAGTGCATTGGCATAACCGGCTTCAGTCAGGCTGGTGAGACATTCCTTTGGAAAGCAAATGCGACCACAATTACAGTGCGTGGGGCAGACGGCGTGGGAGGCAGGTGGCTGGCTGCTAGTTAACTGGGAGACGCTTGCTGACACAAAGTCTGGTCTGAGTAGTGGTAAAGAAGCATGTCGGCACTTATTATAGTACATGGGTTTTCCCTGTTGGAACTGCACAACTCTATCCTCCAGAGTCGGGGGGTGGGGGGAGAAACAGCACATTGTTAAGCAACCTTACATCAGCTGATCAAGCACACACAACACCCCCTAGAATGTACCAGACTGTCCTTCCTGCCAGAGTCCTGCCTTCTAACCACACACACCCCTCAGGCGCACGGCAGCCTCACTCACAGACGAGTGTCCTTCCAGTTCTCCTGGAAATGACAGTTTAAGTTTATATTTTATTTTATACTTTGAAGGAGAACAAAGAACCTTCCCTTTGGATTTAATCTTTTCCATGGCTCTTAGATTCCGTTAGTTCAGGGGCCCACATTTTCTTTTTCTTTTTTCTTTTTTTTTTTTTTTGAGACAGAGTCTCACTTTGTTGCCCAAGCTACAGTGGGTGCTGTGGCATCAGCCTAGCTCACAGCAACTTCACACTCCTAGGCTCAAGTGATCCTACTGCCTCAGCCTCCCGAGTAGCTGGGAATACAGGCATGCGCCATCATGCCCAGCTAATTTTTTGTGTATATATTAGTTGGCCAATTAATTTCTTTTTTTTTTTTTTTTTTTTTTTTGAGACAGAGTCTCGCTTTGTTGCCTAGGCTAGTGTGAGTGCCGTGGCGTCAGCCTAGCTCACAGCAACCTCAAACTCCTGGGCTCGAGCGATCCTTCTGTCTCAGCCTCCCGAGTAGCTGGGACTACAGGCATGCGCCACCATGCCCGGCTAATTTTTTATATATATATCAGTTGGCCAATTAGTTTCTTTCTATTTATAGTAGAGACGAGGTCTCGCTCTTGCTCAGGCTGGTTTTGAACTCCTGACCTTGAGCAATCCGCCCGCTTCGGCCTCCCAGAGAGCTAGGATTACAGGCGTGAGCCACCGCGCCCGGCCTGGCCAATTAATTTCTTTCTATTTATAGTAGAGATGGTATTGCTCGCTCTTCCTCAGGCTGGTTTGGAACTCCTGACCTGGAGCAATCCGCCCGCCTCAGCCTCCCAGAGTGCTAGGATTACAGGCTTGAGCCACCACGCCTGGCCCCAGGCCCACATTTTCTTGTCCCAAAGGGGTGGGAACCTGTGGCCAAAGGTGCCAGCCCTGGAAAATTACACCTTGCTGTAGGCTAGAGCTGACTAGGGTGAACCAGAAGTCAGTCACCTTCACAGGAACTGCAGCCTGGCTTTCTATTATCTGAGTGCCCCAGATAATAGAAACCCCAAACTGGGTTAAGATGATTGAGACTGTTCTCCTTGGTTCCTGGCAGAAACAAATAAAAACACTCCCTGACCCTAATGGTTGCTACAAAATGTTTTAGAAACAATATTGAACATGGTATCAGAGATAATCTGATTCAAGAGGAGGCAAGATTCCATGAGGGAGAATGAGAATAACAATAGATAATAGAAAAAGACCCATGTGGAATCAAGGTAATTAGAATTACAGTTTGCTTTAAAAAAAAACTAAGACTACATTCAAGGAGATAAAAGTAAAGTTTGAAAATTTTGGCAGGAAACTACTGGAAACTATAAAATATGATTCATCAGATTTCAAAAAGAGCCAAGTAAAAATTCTAGTAGTGTAAATGCCAATAAACAAAATTAAGAGAAAAATAGACTTAACAGCAGCTTAGACACTGCTGAAGAGAGAACTAATGAATGAAATATAGGTCAGAAGGTTAGAATGTAGGGTGACAGTAAAAGTCCTTAGCAATGTATAATGACATTTGGGAGGTTGTGCTCAGAACACTGAGGATGCAATTTGCAACATGAATGTGTTCACCAAAACCAGAGGAGGCTGTCCACCTGGAAATGTAATAAGGAGGAATTGTGAGTATCTGCAAAGAAAATGAGCTTGTGTGTGCTAACTGCCTTCGATGATTTCTCTTCTGTGACTGCTCAAATTGCTCTATTCTGAATTATACAGGGACACTGAAATGAAATAGCAGACTTTAAAATGTAGACTCTTAAAAATTAGTATTAGTAGACTCTTTAAAAATGTTTAATAGATTCCAGAAGAGATATAAATCCACTACTTTTTGAGATATTCTTATATGTCATGTCTTGTTGTGGTAATAAATTTGAAGTCAGTTTAATTAAAACTAATTATTTTGGGTTTGACTTTGAAGTGAATAATTGTTGCAATTATTTGTCCTATGTGTTAGTTTGAAAATCTATCATATACCCAGTTTGTACCAGGTATATAGCTATCACTTTTACTTTTATTAATACAAATCTAAAGTTTTAATTATATTAACCATCAAAAGTTTGACATGTGTTTCCTTATTCCAGTTGAGTTTCCTGAATATGGCTTCCTAATTCTTAGGTTAGATTTCTACTGGTTTTAAAGATTTTATTGAGAGAATAAGTTACATTTCTATGACCCCTTTAGTGTGACTTCTTTTCCTGACTCATGGGGCTTTCTAAGGGCTACTTAGACAGTTGGAGGAGTTACAGAATTTAGTTTCCTTCTTCTAAATCACTCCCGTGGTATTGCAGATATCACTTAGTTACTTTGCTCATACACTCTATGGTTCTCCATAAATTTTGTTCTTAATGACTCTCATTTCTGACTTCTTGAGTCCTTACTTGGGTTTATAGACGGCTATCAGATTTGAGACTTAATTTGTTCTAGTAGGACTTTGCTGTCTTCTTGGCTACAGCTAGTTCACTACTCTTAGTTTTTCTGTCTCAGGACCACTAGGGGGAGATCATTTCTAGCAAACCATACCAACTTGCAAACATTGTGGGCTAATATTTAAAAATACTAACTAGTGGAAAAACAAAAAAAAAAAGAATAAAGAAAAAACAAACAAACAAAAATACTAACCAGTGGAGATTTTCTTTTATATGTTTTTAAAAAATTAGGCCTATTTTTTTTAAAAGCAATTTTAGGTTTACGAAAAATTGAGGAGAAAGTACAGAGTTACCATTTCCCCCTCTTTCTCCTCCCCAGTTAATTCTATTATTGACCACTTGCATTAGCGCAGTACATTTGTTACATTGATCTGACATTTATACATTATCATTAACTAAATTCCATAGTTTACAATAGGGCTCACTCTTTGTGTTGTAGAGTCTATGGATCTTGACAAATGTATAATGGCACACATCCACCATTACAGTGTTATACGGAATAGTTTCATTGCCCTAAAAAATCCCCTGTGCTCCACCTATTGGCTTCTTTCGCTTATCAATATTTAAGGGTCCTTCATATCATTTTGTGGCTTGATACTTCATTTTTTTAATCATTGCAAAATATTCCGTTATCTGGATGTACCACAGTTTGTTTATCTGTTAACCTATTTAAAGACATCTTGGCTGCTTCCACATTTTGGCCATTATGAATAAAGCTGCTATTCATTATGTAAATTCTTATGTGAACATAAATTTTCACTGATTTGGGTAAACACTAAAGAGAGAAATTGCTGGATTGTAGGGTTAAGAAAATGTTAAGTTTTGTAGGAAACTGTCAAATTGTTTTCCAAAGTAGCTGTACCAGTTTTTTTGTGTGTGTATAGACAGAATTGTGTGCTATGTTGCCCAGGCTGGTCTTGAACTCCTGGGCTCAAGAGATCCTCCTGCCTTGGCTTCCTCAAATGCTAGGATTATAGGTGTGAGCCACTGTGCTTGGCCCTAGGAACTCTTTTGATAGTATTTTTAATTAGTATCGCCAATAGCAAAATATTTTTGGAAGATTAAATCCTAAATTACTCTTATTTGGCCATGACACCATGACAGTTCATGAACATGTTATTCATATGCTTCAAATCTGAAACACTATAGCCTAAATCTTTAACCACTGGCAAATCTTTAACCACCTGAAAAATTTGACATGGAATATATTTTGTGGATGTATATTTAGGTTTGTTGCCTACTGAGGGGGCAGAGTCAAAATAGGGTAAGAAATGTTATTAACCCTATCAATACCTTTCTTCTGGGGGGGCTCTACTGTAGTTTGTATTAATCTCTCTCCTTCCCTCCCACTCTAGATGAGCTGCAATGGTCTGGGTTGTAAGTTTAAATCACATTAAATTCTACCTCTTAGGTGAATGGAGAATGAGTATCACCTTGGTCTGTTTCAGTGATTATTTTATTAATGTCATTTCCCATCAGGCATGCCAAAATTAAACATTAAATGTCATAATGACTAAGTGTGAATATAAACACTTAAGGATAGACAATATTATTTATAATTCTTTGTTTCCACTGTATGTTTTGGATGAGCAAAAATAATTTGCTAGTTAGGTGTGGTGGCTCATGCCTGTAATCCTAGCACTTTGGGAGGCCAAGGTGGGAGGATTTCTTGAGGCCAGAGTTCGAGACCAGCCTTCACGAGAGTGAGACCTGGTCTCTACAAAAAATAAAAAAATTAACCGGGCATGGTGGCACGCACTTGTAGTCCCAGCTACTCAGGAGGTTGAGGCAAGTGGATTGCTTGAGCCCAGGACTTTGAAGTTGCAGTGAACTGTGATGACACCACTGCACTCTAGCTGGGGTGACAGAGTGAGTCTCTGTCTCAAAAAATATTTGCTTATTTTTTAATAATGAAATTTTTGGCTCTTATGAGAAAGTGAGTCGTGAGGCAGTTGTGAAGAGAACAGAATTTGTCCTCACGTTGCTGGTGTCCTCGCCCTTGACTGCAAATCCTAGACCTAGAGTAACACGTTAGTATCCTGAGGTAATGTAGTTTCAGAAAGTGCCCAATTTCTTTTCTTCTCTACTCAAAGAAGAAAAAGAACCAATTTTCAAAATACATTTTAATAGATACATGTTCCAGGTGGCATAATGTTATACTTCAAACACAAATTCACCCATTTACTTATTTTTTTTTTTCAGAAGTCAGTATTCTCTAGGAAGAAGATATTTTCTGAAATTTCAAGAAGGTTTTCAGGTAAACTATGAGTTAATTTCTTCTGAGACTCTCCAGTGTGTCTCAATCTATTCCATCATGTGACTAATGAAAAAGATTCACATGTGTCACCAAATTTGAGGTGGTTGAGTTGAGAAAATTTGAAACAGGTTACTGAATTCCTGGAAGAAAATAGAACACCTTTTAAATGTAGGTAAAAGCATATTAAATTTAAACATTTTTATTTGAGATCAGAATTTCTAGGAATAGGAACATCAATATCAAACCAATCTTTTGCTATCTCTAAGGATATTTGGTTCTAGACACTCCTGCAATTATCTTTGCTTATTTGGTGGAAGAAAAGCCTATTTTTGCAATATTTCTTGAGTCCTATCTGATAGGAAGAGCAGGTGGGTTTATCTTTTCTGCTAACTCCAGACTGTTATAAGCAGCTTCTTGCAATATTACATTAGGAATTCTCTGAGGCTCACCCACCATCAGCGAATGGAAAGGATCATGACAAACTGAAGTGTGTCTGCTATGGGCCGTGTGTGTGGTGGGGGGGTAGAGGAGCATAGTCTGCTTCCAGACATTTCCAGCTTTGACCCAAAATGCAAAGTATGTTATATGCCAGCAATGAAAAGTCATCTTTCAGTCTTTATACCATAGGGTTGGTGGCCCAGTAAAAATTTTCCTTCACGTTGCAGGAATCAGTTGTGAGTGTGTGAAGGGGCTCCATGATTTGATTAAGATCTGTGTCTGTCTAGGCAAGACAAAGAACTCTGCTCTCTCATTCTGCAGACGACCTTCATGGTCAAGGAGCCTTCCTGAGCTGGAGGAATTTACCATTTGGCGGTTCTGTGGTGGTTTCCTCCGTCGTGTGCAGGCCCCTTCGGAGGCCCGCGGGGGTTGTCACTCCAAACTCATCATCCGTGTCTCTGGGAGTTGGGAGGTGGCCCTCTGGGGTTCCGTGGGTGGCAGGGTTTACTCCTGCTTGTCCTGCAGGAAGGCTTGTGCCCTGGCCATCTGGGTTAGCCCCTGCCTGAGTGGGCAGCAGGATCCCTCCCGGGAGCAAGGGGTGGATGATGAGGCCCGTGAAGAAGTGTGGGGCCACTGGCTGCAAGAAAGGAGGCAGACAGAAAACACGGTCAAAGTCAAAGCCACTTGTTTTTAGGCTGGTTAACTACCCCCTTTTTTTTTTTTTGAGGGCAGCCAGTTTGAGTAGGTATGGCAGGATGGAGAGAGTGAAGTCAGAGAAAACAGCAACGATCTAGTATTCCTCAGAGGAAATGCCACTGTTGGCCCAGCCAAGCCTGATGCTGGGTTCATGACTGGGATTCCTTGCCATGCTTCCTTTTCCTCAGAAACAGGAAGTCAGAATCCAGTTGGTCATGGGAAAAGGAATACGCATCATTTGTTACCATCAGGTGTATCCGGAGGTAGATCTAAGGCAAAAAATGTACACAGTTGTTGTGGGCTAGATCTGTTATTAACCTAAAACATCATCTTTTGCTCATAAAATTTAAAACAAATGTAATTTAGGAGATGAAAAAGTAATGAAAACATTGATTCCACTGGGTTAATCAACCCTCATCTTCACGGCTTGCATCTCTTCAAGTTCTTATGATGTATTTTTCAAAGGCATGGGGGAACATTCAGTCAGAAACGTTCCTCTTGGCAATTCAACTACTGTGAGCTTCTTGTGGTTGCACAGGGAAATCCTCTCTCTTGGAATCTTTCATTGTTAGAGAGAGTCTGATCGAGCAGGTCTGGAGTAAGACCGAGCTATCCACGTTTTTAGCCAGATTTTGAAGTCATCTTGATGTGGTAGGCTGTGATTGATGTTTGGGAAATACTGTCTTAGATTTAAGAGATAATGAAACCAGAATTAGACTTATGCTGGATGAGAGAAAGGAATATAGAAGTTTCCAAATTGAAGGTTGTGACACCCACAATTTTGAAATAAAAAGGTGAGTGTCAGCCATTACTAAAAAATAAAACAAAGAGAGTAGATCAGACTACGTTCTGTATAGTAAGGGTAAGTATAGTGTTTCATCAAATTTGTGTGCGTGTGTGCATGTGTGTTGAGCTGCATGAAAAATGTAGTTGTTATTGTGCATTGTGCTGAAAAATGTTTGAAAACTGCTAGCACAGTAGATAGAAAAAGGGCTTTGGATTTGGATATACTTTTTTTTTTTGTCTTTGAGACCTAAGTTACTTAAGCTAATTGAGCTTCAGTTCTTCATAAAGGTGGGTCAAAAATCTCTGCTTTGTTGATTGGTGAGTGTTGAAGGCAATATATATAAAAGATCTGCTAAAACTATTATTTTATTAATTATTTTTATTAATTATTATTTTTATTAATAATTTAATATTTATTGAATTATTTTATTTATATAAAATTATTATTATTATATAACACTATTATATAATGTTATATAATATACATGGTAGGTATAGATGTTCATGCATCAATGTTGGCAAAACAGATAGCCCTGGCTGGGTGAGGT